>NC_060276.1:353227-354068 GCF_021613505.1 Equus quagga
ACCTTATAAATTGAGCCAACCCTCATGGCCCTGGTGGTTAAAGTTCAGTGTGCTCCACTTCAGTGGCCCATGTTTGGTTCGTGGGCACAGAACCACACCACTCATCTGTCAGTAGCCATGCTGTGACAGTGGTTCACATAGAAGAACTAGGAGGACTTACAACTAGAATATGTAACTGTGTACTGGGGCTTTGGGGAGGAAAAAAAAAGAGGAAGATTGGCAACTGATGTTACAGCGAATCTTTCTCAGCAAAATAATAATAATAATAATAATAATAATAATAATAATAATAATAAATGATTGTATCTCACCATGGAGCCAGGAAACGTTGAGATTGACTATGAATTTTTTGACATATGGAAAGAAGAAGGGAACTAAAGGCCCTGTGGCACTGAGAACACATGCAAGTCAGCCACCTTCCCCTTAACCTGTGATAACTGGGCTTCTAAAATGAACACAGCCTTGAAGCTCTGATTTATCTACTATAACATCAATTTCCCCGGATACAGGGAGTGTAAAATAGAGGAGGCTGGAGTAAAATGATCCCATATGGAAGCTCAGAGATATGAAAAGGAATGAAGAACAAAGAAAATGCTAAAAATAAGAGCAAATATAAAATAATATTGAATGTTCCAAGTAATAATTATTATTATTATTTGAAGGGTTTAAAATATATATGGAGAAAATTAAAACACACAAAAGCAACAGTGTATATATTAATCAGGGTCCCAGCAGGAAACAGATGGCCCACTCAAGTGAAGTAATTTGAAGTAAAGTTAATAAAAGAACTATTTACAGAGCATTAAAAATAACTATAACCACTTCAATTTGGTAATGAATA
>NC_060276.1:354168-394160 GCF_021613505.1 Equus quagga
TATCAGCCACACCTTGCCTAGAACCTGCAGGCGTGGCACAGACCAGGATTTGCCAAGAGTCTCTTATCCTGTAAATTCTTTACATGGGGGCAACGGCAGTTGCATGTACAGCCCATAAGAGCATGGGGGATGTTTGATGTTGTAGAAAGAGGGTCGCGATGGTGCCCAACTGATTGATCTATGTTCACTTTGGCTCCAAGCAGAAAGAGACTCTTCCCACCAAAGAGATTTATTAATCCAGGGACCTCCCTCCTCAGTCCTGACAGGGAAAAAACACAGCCACGAGAAACTGCAGATACGGAGCGATCGCTTTGGATATTTTACTGCCGTTCCCAGGGTTGACAAGCAGTTACCCAACTGCTTGTGTTTCCTGATACAGATACCAAAACCAGGAAGTGATCCGTCGCAGTCCACACTTCCCAGAAATAATTACGTGGGGCACGCAAACGACGTCCCCAGACTCAGCCAAACCAGCAAACATTCCCTGGATATGGAAGAGAAGTGAAATTTGCAACCCAGAAGGGAAATCTGGCTATGTGAGCAGTAGAATTGGGGGTGGAGACATTTGATGAAGTACACTTTTTTAAACCTTTGTTTAGATAGTATCATTAGATAAACATCCTTTTCAATGATAAAACCTAAGTCATTTCTGGTCCTTTCCTGGAAGAGCTTTTTGCTGCTGACAGTTTATAGGAACAGCAATAAGAGGCCATTTTCTGGGCATGGAGCCCAGGATTCAAAGGGAGACTCCAGAAAACATCTGGTCTGCTTGATACATAGAAGCCAGCACTGCATGTGTGTGTTTGCGTGTATGTGTTTCTCCAGTGCTGACTCACGGCATTGAAGCCTCTCTGGAAATACCCCCACCCTTCTAGCCAGCCAGTTTATACACACCCCTTCGACTCCTCCTTGATTCAAATGCTAGGTCAAGAGGAAGAAGGAAACTGAATTCAAGAGCTGCTCTCAAGCATCTAGAATTCTCTGTACCCCACCTCCTGAGAAGAGAGACTAGCCCCAGCTCTGACTCAGACCACTACAAGCTGGGCTCTCCTCTTAAAGTACCAACTTTATTCGAGCCTTTGGATAAAACTGAAAGAAAAGGGTCCACGAGTACTGTGGATTGTGCAGAAGGCAGGGGGCTGGCAGCTGGCAGTATAAACAGAAAGATGGCAGGCCCGAAGTCCAGCATTGAAACAGACCCCGAAATTGAGCTTTTTGTAAAGGTAAGTTTTCTAGCTATAATAACGGCATATAGAATGTATTACTTCTTGACACTGGACCTCAGCTTCTTGAAAAAAGTCAACATTTGGGCTATAGATAGGAAATAACTTTGTACTTGTATTCCTACTCTGAGTCCTAGAGGGATGCCTAGGTGTTTGGTTGCTCTTAGACAACAATAGGAAAACATCTCATCTGAAAAAGGCAAAGAGATATGGTGAAAAGAGCACTAGACTGTTGGTAGTCAGAGCAACTAAATTATATTCTTAGTGGCTTCCTAAGTAACCTTGAATAAATCCTTCCCTCTCTCTGGACCTTTGTTTCTCCATCTATACAATGAAAGAGGCTGACAAATGATCCTTAAGGGCTTTCCAGCTCTCACAATCTGTGTTTTATGAGGGAGGTTTTAGAAGGAGTAAATGGGGTGAAGAGAGGGCCAAGAAAGGCCTGAGAGCCCCATTCCCACACGTAGCCCAGACAGAGATTTCTTAAATTCTCCCATAATGGATGAATATCACAGCAGGGTCAGATAGACACTAGGGGAGAAAAAAGCCAGGAGTTTGTGTGCCTATTATGTGAGGAGGAGGCATTTTAGAATGCTGCACTTCCTCTTTATGGTCTGCCTTGGGTTGTTTTTTTTTGATGTCTTAACTTTTCAGAAAAACCCTTCGGAAAACCCCTAAAGCAGGAGAAAAGAGCATGTGCTTCTAAATTAGCTCATCAAGAAAAATAAATAATTTTGTATGGGTTATTCCAAGTGGAAATTACATAGTTTTCTAAATCCTTGTTTATATTAACTATTTTTTCTCTATATTTTCATTGACTATTGGAAGTACTCAGGATGATAATAATAATAACAAACATATTTTGCTTGACCCTTTTCTAAACGCTTTACATATATTATCTCATTTAATCCTAATAACAATTTAGGAGATAGGTTACTAGTAGTATCAGTAGTAGTAGTGGTAGCAGTACGCATCATTGTAATTTCTAGATAAGCAACCTAAGGCAACAAAATTTAAGTAACTTCCCTCTAAACTATATAGTCTCTTGACGACTTACAAAGACATTAAATAGGGTATGCTCACCAAATGTTAGGTAAACATCTGTTAGCCAAAATAATACCTTTACAATTATTTTAAAATATTTAACTAGTCACATACATGCGCCAAGGACATAATCAACCTGCTTTTTCAAAATTATAGGAGAGAGACCCTTGAATGCCTGCATAGCAAAATAATCCAAATATGTGTTTGCTGGGCTATGGGGCATAAGAGCTACTTCTCCTATCTCTGGATTCCAGCAAAATATGTGACTGCTCAGGCATGACATAAATAAGACAGTTTCCTAACTGGCTTTTTACATCTACCAATTCTAAACCAGAGATAATTTTCCTTCATAGGGTAACTAAAGTGTTTCTTTTGTCTGTCCTATTCATTCAATCCAATCAAACTCCTCTAACCAGTTGTTGGCATTGATCTGTGTGTTTATCTTCATAGACTTCCCATATTTGGGTGGTAATCTGGACAGGAGGAATTAGCAAATCACACATTGGATGAGCAAATGCTTAATTAAGTAACAGCTTTCAGGTTAAAATAATCAATCATTTATTGAGTACTTACTATATGGCAGGCACTGTGCTAAGTGGTTCATTATTAACCCTATTTTACGGATACAGAAAATAAAGCAAAGAGTAGCTGAGTAACTTTGTCCAATGTCACATAGCTAGTGAATGGCAGAGTTAGGATCCCACTCCTTTAAAATAGCTATGTCTACTGTTATTCAATTGTTTTCAATTGAGCAAACTTTTTAGTAAAATTTTCCAGAATTTCATCAGATAGAATCCTTTAGATGTAAGCTAATCTAATGACATTGATGTAAATCAGATTTTCTGGAAGAATCTTGAGTATCATTTGGTCCAGGTTTTGTTTTGTTTTGCTTTAAGATGTGTTCCACAGATCTCTAGAGGTTTCATATAAGATACTGGAAGGGGGCATAGGGATTAAGGGGGGTAAAAAATGTCAGAGTAAGTTTAAAAAGTACTGCTCTTTACCAATGGTATCTCATTTATAGAAAAGTGGTATCTTTCTAAAGAGTAAATGAGTCTGTGACTTCCCCAGCTACCTTTGGCTGTGGCTTAAAAACCCTACCACAACTTCCCCATACCACTGATAGGATCCCAGCAAGAGATTAAGCACTCTCCAGTCACAATTAAGAGTTTATATCACAGCACCTATGTGTTCCACGTAGTCAGTGAAAACATTTCCTTTCAGCTCTAAATGATTTGGGCCAGATTTATATCCAGGAACTAAGAACAAAGGATTTTCTAACACACATTTTATTTTGTCTAAATGCAGAGTTTATCTTATTGGTTTGTTGTTCATTGTTAAATGGAGTTTTTGTGTTCTCTACCAAACACTCTAAAATTTAGTTTTAGTAGATTTGTACATAACATTATATAATCTAACATTTGGGCCAAAATTCTGAGTGTAATATTTTTGTCAAAAGCATTTTATCTACGTGGGAAAGAAAAAACAGATGATGCTCTTCTCTGAACATTCAGACCATTTTCAAACTCTCTTAGAACTATCATAAAGACTAATAAAAAAATCCAACAAAACTATTAGATGGGAGAAAGAAGTGTTTAAGACGGTGGGTTCTAGAGTAGACAGCCCTGGATTTGCTATGTGAGAAGAGTATATAGATCACCAACGCTTGTCTAGCTGAGTGTATTTGAGCAAGTCAGCTTCTCTGAGCCTCAATTTCCTCATCTGTAAAACAAGAGTAATAACAGAATCTACCTCACAGGATCATCTTCATTGTGAGCATTAAATAAAACAAATACGTAAAACACAGTGGCTGTTAACATAGTAAACACTCAATAAATGTCATATTGTGGTTATTATTTTTCATGTTTAGAAATTTAGATCACAAACACAAAGAGAAAAAGTTGTTTTGATAAATGATCACATCCCGTGTTTTCCAGCTAAAGATACACTACTTAAGAGGTAGGTAATTCATCAATCAGGTTAGAGAATTTACATCCTAAAATTTTATGTGATGGCACTTTAAATCAGCATATTATAAACAGAAAAAAAAAACCTTCAGTTTTCCTGTAAAACTACTACATTTCCCCCACACCTCACTGTTTTTCCTTTCCTTTTGCCAAAGGCGATCCACCCTTCCTGCTGTATCTATCATCAGACTCCATTCTTCTTCCTGCTTCCCACCCCCAATCACGTTTCCACTCACTAACCCCATTTATGATTGGATCTTTAGTCTGGCTTCTGTTACAAAAGAAATGCAGCTGCAAAGGTTGGTTGCCTCTTCCCATACCTCTTCACTCCCTGACATCACAAAATAGCAACAATAAACACTATTTCCTCTGTCTCATCCTCTGCTAGGGAAAAGAAAATTTGCCAAAAAAATAGAATTATGCCTAGGTCTTCTGGGACCTTAATATTTCTAGAAATGACAGATCAGAGCAACTGTAAGAGGAAGTACCCTTCATTTCCTTCTACAGACAGAGGTGAAAGAGAAAAAAACTAGGTCCAAGAGATGAGAGATGCTGATGGCTTGGCCTTGGGTAGCTAGCACCTAACAATGTCAGACAGATAGTAAGCATCAAATAAACATTAAATGAGTGAATGATGTAATAACCATGGCAGATGAGAGAACTGAATTTATTTAGAGATATTTATAGGTAAAACGGACAAAAATTAGTGTTGGATTCAATGTTGGGGATGAAGCAGAAGGATTATCCCCAATTTTTCTAGTTTAGGCAACTGGGTGGATGGTGTTTTGTCTGCTCAGGCTGCCATAACAAAATATCATAGATTGGGTGGCTTAAACTACAAACATTTATCTTCTCACAGTTCTAAAGGCTGCTTGTCCTAAACCAAGATGCTAGGATCGTCGGTTTCTGGTGAGAACTCTCTTCTTGGCTTATGGATGGCTGCCTTCTCTCTATGTCCTTGCATTGTGGGGACAGAGAGAGGAAACATGCTTTCTGGTCTCTTTTTATAAGAGCATTATCCCATCATGAGGGCTCTATCCTCATGACCTCATCTATACCTAATTACTTCCCAAAGTCCTTACCTCCAAATACCATCACATTAAGGAGTTAGTGTTGCAATATACGAATTTGAGGGGGAACACAATACAGTCCATAGCATAAGGGAGTGCCATCCACTGGAGTAGGAACCGTAAAGAGTAGGTCACTGTGTGGTGTAAAGAAAAGGGAAGAAATTCCGTTTTGGGCATGTGGCGATTAGGGTGTCTAAAATCTGGATCTCACATGAGGACACTACATCAGTTATAGGCCTCTCAAGAAGTGGCTGCCTTTTCTTCCTCATTCCTGTTACCACTGAGTCTGGAGATGGAGTAGGTGTCCCTTAAGTATCCTTACTCCTCATTCCTGTTTCCAGACAATTCTCCCTCACTCATCCAGAGAAATACCTAGGTTGAGTCTCCTAAAATCAGACTAAACCACACATTAACCTTCTTTGTTATAGTAGTTTTCCAAACCCCGGGCCACTCTCCCTTATTTCCTGAGGATTTTAGCTCCAGATCAGTGTCACTCTCTTCAACACTATTCCTATCCTAACTCTTGGTGACTTTAACATCTACACAGGTGACTCTTACAATACTCTGACCTCTCAGATCCTTGACGTCCTCTCCTCCAGTGATCTTGTTCTTCACCATCTCTTAGGCACCTCCTTCCATGGTCATACCCTTATCTTTGTCATTGCAACATCTGTAAGCCATGCATAATATCATTTATTTGAGGAGTTTTGTTGTTCTGCTTTTTTAACTTTTCTGTTCTAATAGACATTATTGAGGTATAATTTACATAAAATAAGATGCATTTATTTTAAGTGCACAGTCCAATGACTTTTGGCAAATGTATACACACATGTAACCACCACTCCAATCAAAATATAAAATAGTTCCATCACCTCAGAAAGTTCCTTCGTGTCTCTTTGCTATGAATCTTCCCCACTCTACCCCGCTACTCCCCTGCTAGGCAATCACTGATTTGCTTTCTGTCAAAATATGTTGATTTGTATTTTCTAGAATTTTCTATAGACTGAATTATACACTAGGGTCCTCTTTTTTGGTCTGGCTTCTTTCACTCACCATAATTATTCTGAGATTTGCCTACATTGTTGTGTGCAACAATAGCTCATTCCTTTTTGTTACTGAAGTCTTCCATTGTATGGATGTAAAAGGTTTATCCCTTCACCCATTGAAGAACATTTGGGTTGTTTCCAGTTTGGGGCTATTGTGAATAAAGTTGCTATAAACTTTTACGTACAAGTCTTTCTATGGCCATATGCTTTCATTTCTCTTGGGTAAATACCTAGGATTAGAATTTCTGAGTCATATGGTAGGTACATTTTTAACTTTGACAAACTCTTTATAAAGCAGTTGTACCATTTTTTACTCCCAAGAATAGTGTATCAGTTCCAGTTGCTCTACATTCCTGCCAATACTTGGTATGGTCTTTTTAATTTCTCCTATTCTAATGTGTGTGTGGTGGTATCTCATTGTGGTTTTAATTACATTTACCTGTTGACTAATGATGTTGAGCATCTTTTCATGTCCTTATTTACTATCTGTATATCTTTTATGTAGTGTTTAAACCTTTCACCCATTTTTAAGTTGGATGGTTTGAGTTGTAAGAGTTCCTTATTCATATATTTTATATATTTTGGATACAACATGTTTTTTATTTTCTTGACAGTTCTTTTGAAAAGCAGAAGATTTTAGTTTTGATGTAGCCCTTTTTCTCTTCTCTCCCTCACTCTCTGAATCCCAGTCACATTGACCTTCTTTCAGTTCCTTATGTGTGATATGCTCCAACCTGTTGCAAGGCCTTTGGATATGCTATTACCTCTGTTTAGAATGCGCTCTTCATGCCAATTCACCTAGTTAACTCACTTATCCTTTGAACTCAGTTCAGATGTGACTTTTTCAGAAAATGCCTTCCCTGACAAACCCCATATAGACTGTGTTTCTCTGTTACACACACTCATAACGTGCATGTCCTTCCTTCAAAGAATTTATTTCAGTTTAAAGCTGAGAGTTAATTTGGGGGACTATTTTTTATTTTAATCTATTTTTTGTAGATAAAATGTCTGGGCTATGTTAAACACACAATTATTTGTTCAGTGAATATTTATTGGGAGAGTGGATGAATGAATGAAAAATGGAGGGCCCATGGTTAAACTCAAGTATATATAAAATTTCAAAACAGAAAAGTGTGCTGTTTTCCATCAGTCAGAGAAAGACAGATTTTTTTCAAATAATTTTATTGAGATTATAATGGTTTACAACATTGTGTAATTTCGGGTGTACATTATTGTTTATCAGTTTCTGAATACACTTCATCGTGCTCACCCCCAGTAGTCTAATCTTTATCCATCACAAAACATATGTGCCCCTTTGTCCCTTTCTCCCACGCCCCAACCCTCTTTCCCTCTGGTAACCACTAATCTGTTCTCTTTATCCATGAGTTTTTTTATCTTCTACATATGAGTGAAATCATGCAGTATTGGTCTTTCTCTGTCTGGCTTATTTCACTTAACATCATACTCTCAAGGTCCATCCATGTTGTTGCAAATGGGACTCTTTTGTCTTTTTTATGGCTGAGTAGTATTCCATTATATATATATATATATATATGCGCCACATCTTCTTTATCCAGTCATCAGTTGATGGGCACTTGGGTTTCTTCCACATCTTGGCTATTGTGAATAATGCTGCAATGAACATAAGGGTGCATAAATCTCTTTGGATCACTAATTTCAGGTCCTTTGGATAAATACCCAGCAGTGGAATAGCTGGACCATATGGTAGTTATATTCTTAATTTTTTCAGTAATCTCCATACTGTTTTCCATAGTGACTACACCAGTTTGCATTCCCACCAGCAATGTATGAGCATTCCCTTTTCTCCACATCCTCTCCAACATTTGTTGTTTTTTGGAAAGATAGATTTTTAAATGAATAGTTTTAAGACAACTATTAACTATTTGCCAAAAAAATAAAAATAAAAATAACAAAGCTGGAGTCCCAATACACTTCTTACACCAAAATAAATTCCAAACAGATGAAACAAATGCAAAACTGAAACCATAAAATTACTAGAAGAAAACACGAGAGAACGTCTTTATAGTAAAACAAAATAAGAAAGCAATTTTTTAATAATCTTGATGCATATAATGGCTATGTAAGTAGATCAGGAAAACCAGACTGCATAGAGGAAAATAATGGTAGATTTTATGTAAAATTTAAGTTTTACTTAAGGCCTGTTTTTAAAATCACCTGTAATATGTATTTTAAAAAGTTAATATCTTTAGTATACAAGTAATTTTTCCAAATCAATAAGGAAGAAGTCATCACCTTAATAGAAAAATGTAAAATTGTCATTAGCAAACAGTTTACAAAATAAGGAAATCAAATGGCCAATGAACATATGGCAAATATCTTTCAAAAAGGAAATTTGGCAGGATCTATCAAAATAGAAAGTGCACATACTCTCTTTACGCAGCACTCACTTCAAGAATGAACTCTAAACAGGATAATCTCAGAAGTGGAACAAGTTATATGCCCAGAAATATTTGTTGCTAAAGTATTTAGAATAGCAAAAATTTGGGAATATTGTAATGTCTATTAATAGGAAATGTATAAGTTATATAAATTCTGGTAATATACAAAATTTATTAGTAGTAGTACTCATCACACTTGTAATTTTACATACAATGAGATTATTTGATTCATTATCTCTCTCTACCCACAGATGGTAGAATCCATGAGATTAAGGACTTCTAACCTTGTCTCTATCAACTAGCTCATTTCCAAGGAGGCACTCAATACATACTTGTTGAGCAAATGAATGAATGAGGTCTTTCTTTATCTTAATAGGCTGGAAGTGATGGAGAGAGTATTGGAAACTGTCCCTTTTGCCAACGCCTTTTTATGATCCTCTGGCTTAAAGGAGTTAAATTCAATGTGACTACTGTTGACATGACCAGGTAAGAGAAATCAAGACATGTCTCTTTTGGGGGATTGAAATCGGTAGACACTAATACAATGTTGGTGTTTGTATAATGTGTACTTTATCTAGAGGCCTAACTGTGCTTATTTTCAATAATCATAGAAAGCCCGAAGAGCTGAAGGACTTAGCTCCAGGTATCAATCCTCCCTTCCTGGTGTATAACAAGGAGTTGAAAACAGACTTCATTAAAATTGAGGAGTTTCTAGAGCAGACACTGGCTCCTCCAAGGTACAGCATTTAACAGGATACTATTGTTCTTGAGATAATCTATTTTATTGGCCTATTTATTGCAGATTGATGATTCTTCTAAATATCTATTTTTCAATGTTAGACCTCTTTTGCTATCTTTCTAGAAAAGTTTGAAAAGAACCCCCTTCATCACTCCATATATTATTAGAAAACTTTGCTATAGAATTATTTATTTAATATATGTAAAGCTATTAAAACTTTATGAGCTGTAGGTATTAGGGAAGGGCAAAGGATAGACGTGGAAACCTGGGAAAGGTGGGTAAGTTTGGGCCACCTTTAATTTCAGTCACTTTATCTGATCCATAATGAAGTTTGGGGGCATTTATACTGGTAGAAATCAGACATTTTATTGTAGAATCCTCAGAAGGTCTTCAATTTTGAAATAGACTTTAATTCAGTCTGATCTCTTAGCTCTGCAGGTTGGGAAATATTATGTCTAATATGCATAAACTTTCCCATTCAACTTCAAATACACAAAGATGATAGATATAACATTTCAAATTATTTTTTTAAAACACATAGCATACTTGAAATAAGGAAGTAAGTTCGCTGTGGGCTAGAAATAGAGAAGGAACCCATAGTGGGGTAGGAGTGAGAGTGTGTGGTAATAACACTGTATAGCCCATGAGGACTGGTCATGACTAGGCCTTCACATCACTGATGGCACAAGGGCAAAACATATCCAACACAAGCTAGAGGCCAGGAAACAAGTCTTACACAGTTAACCAGAGGCCAGAGCTGCACTATCTACTCTTGAATGACAGCTTTATATCTCTGCCCACTCAGGATAGTGCCTAGAAAAAGAATCCTGCTGTATTCATTTTTTTTATTGCTGGGCAACAAATTAACCACAAACTCAGTGTCTTAAAATGACACTCATTTATTATCTCACAGTTTTCATTGGTCAGGAGTTTGGCTGTGAACTTAAAACTGCTCTAAAAAATAAAGTCTTGAGCCAGCCCTGATGGCCTAGTGGTTAAAGTTCAGCATTCTCACAGCTTCAGCAGGCTGGGTTTGGTTCCCAGGGGTGGAACCACACCACCCGTCTGTCAGTTGCCATGCTGTGGCAGCAGCCCACATAGAAGAACCAGAAGGACTTACAACTAGGATGTACAACCGTGCACTGGGGCAAGTCTTAATCATAAAATATATATATAAATGATGAATGAAAGGTTCTATCAGTCCATAGTTCTTCTTACATAAGAAACTAAAGATACTATGTTAGATTCTCCTCTGTGTGCCTATACTAGGTTTCTTTCACCTATTATTGATGGCTTCTTAGATTTTAAGCTCCTGGTCCAAGTTTCTCCTACAAGTATTGAGTTTTATTTTGTTCTTTTCTTCTCCTCCATTCTCCTCTACTACTCCCTCCCCTTACACCATCCTTTTCTTGCTCCCAAAGGTAACTAGTGAAAAAATCTATTGTGTATCTTTCCATGCCTTTTTCTATGTTCATATAAGCATAACAATAATAAGCATAATTTACTTTATAAATATTACATCTTGCTTATCTCACTTCAAAGAACATTGTTAATATCCTTCAACTCTACTGGTATAGATTTAACTCATTGTTTTAATGGCTGCATAGTAATCCTTGTCACAGAAGTGCTACAAGTTGCTAAACTATTTCTCTACTGATGGACATTCCCTTTCCTTCCAGTTTTTTACCACTACAGATAATGCTATAAATAACATTCTTGTTCATATGTCCTTATATACCAGTGTTTTTATTCCTATGGAATGTATTCCCGGGAGCAAAATTCAAATAGTACATATTTTTTTAATTTTTACTACTTTACTCATCAATGTATGAGAGTACACTTTTCCCACATATCTGTAATACTATGTGTTATCCCTCTTTTTAAATTTGTGCCAATATGATGAGTGTAGTGATATCTCATTGGTACTTTAATTTGCATTTCCCTGAAAAATAGGTGAATTTGAGCATCTTTACACATGTTGGTTGATCATTTGGTTTTGTTCTGTGAATCATCTTGTCAAATCCTACTGATTTTCTATTAGCTTGTATATCAGTTAAGGATTGCATTCAACTCTGGTAACTAGAGATCCAAAAAGTAGTGGCTTAAATAAATATGAGTTTTATTCTTCTCATATAATAAGAAGCCAAGAATGAGGCATTGTAGGGCTGGAATGGCAGCTCCATGATTTCACTGGACACCCAGGCTCTATTTCTTCTCTGCCATCCTTCAGGTGAAGCTTCCAGTCTCAAAGTTAACTCGTGGTGACAATATCTCTGCTATAATTCCAGGCAACAGATATAGCTCCCACATAGGAAGAAGGAGAAGGGCAAAGGACAAAAGATGCAAGCCAGCTTTAAGGTACTTTCACAGAAGCCACATTCAACAATTTCCATTTATAACTCATTATCCAGAAGTAATTCACAGGGTCATATCTAAGTACAAAGGGGAGCAAGGTAATGTAGTTTTTATCCAGGTATATTGCCACCCCTAACAAAACAAGTTTCAGTTAGTAGACAGAAAGAAACCAAGAAGCAGAAAAATAAAGGGGTACATAACTATATCATTTACCATAGTCTGCTCCTCTAACCATCCAAATAAATATGTGCATCCTTCTTCCCATACATGGAACACACTTACTCCCAAGAGAGAGAACTTCCAACTCTCATACAGTTACTGCATCCAGCTCACAGTCCAGGATTTTTAGATGATGTGAAACATCTCCGTTAGGTACTAATGGTCAAGCAATCAAATAAAATAAAAGACAAGTTGTCTCCACTCACTCCTTGCACACTCAATATTCAATGATGGAGCAGAAATTGGATAATTGGAATAAAAACTCCCATTTAAAAAAGGGAACCTAGGATAAGACACACTAATCACTCGGTCATAACAGTTGCCATTGTTGGAGAAATAGTTGAAAGATTATTTTTAAGTTTTGGTTTTATAAACAATGCTAAAATCAACTTTCTTTTTACAAGGCTCTGTAGAGTGGTTATTTAGTCTGTGATGTTGTTAGATGTGAGAGCCCTTCCATATAAACTTCTTATCTAATTTTTAAAACCTATTAGATATCCACATCAATGAAAATGGTAGAGTAGGGAACTCCAAAATCCATCCCTCCATAAAAGTAATGCATAGCCTGGCAAAAACCGTAAGAATCAACTTTTCCAGAACTCTAGTGGAACCCTGAAGAATTGACTGAAGGATCTGCCTTTTTTTCACCTACTTTGGAGCTTCTCTAGGCATTTGTGAGGCAGCTTCCCTAGCAGCATTTGTAGAAGGCACTTAAAAGCAAATGTATTAGCCACTGCCACGTGGGGCAATAACACTTGGGGAAAGCAATAGACATATTGAAAAGCTTGGGAAGAAAGAGGCTGGGACACTTCAGGGATATTTAGAGGAATAAGGCCTTTAAAAAGCATTCATGTATTCTAGGAAATCTAGAAATCCATACACATGTCCAAGTAGGGACTTATGCTCAGAAAAAGGTTTGAGAAGACCCTAAGCTCTCACTTCTAGCTGAACTTCAGGCATCATGCAAGCAGAAAGTGATGGCTAAGGCAGAACCGCAAACTGCATACCTAAGCGTTGAAGGAGTGCCCCAAGACAGAGCCAGCCTGCAAAGACTGGGAGAGCTTTTTTTCTTTCTTGGTTTATTTGCTTTGGTTCTAAGAGTTTAAGGAAATCTCTGTCAAATGAATAACTGACCAAGGATAATGGGACAAAGATTTCAGTAGCTGTACACAACAAAAAACACAGACTTTACAAAATTACTTCAGAAAATTCACTGAATGAATAAAGGGCAACACCCATAACGAGCAGCAATAACAGACTCTGGGGAAGGGAAGAATCTGGTTTCCAGATATCCCATATTAAAATATTCAAGTGTCCAGTTTTCAAGAAAAAAATATTAGACATGTCAAGAAACAAGAAAGTATGGCCCATTCATGGGGAAAAAAGAAATTAATAGAAATTGTCCCTGAGGAAACCCAGATACTTGATTTAATAGACAAAGACCATAAATCAACTATCTTAAATATGTTTAGAAAGATAAAGAAAACCATGAACAAAGAACTAAAGTAAACCAAGAAAACAATGTCTCAACAAAGAGAGAATATCAATAAAAAGATAGAAATTATAAAAAGGAACAAATAGAAATTCTGGAGTTGAAAAGCATGATAATTAAAATGAACAATTCACTAAAGGGTTTCAACAGAAGATTTGCACAGACAGAAAGAGTCAGCAGAACTGAACATAAGTCAATTGATATTATCCAGTCTGAGGAAAAGGAAGAAAATGAACAGAACCTAACAGATCTATGGAATACCACCAAATGTACCAAGATATGTATAATGGAAGTCCCAGAAAGAGGACAGAGGGAAAAAAGCAGAAAGACTATTTAAAGAAATAGTGGCTGAAAATATCCCAAATTTAAGGAAAGATGTAAATCTACACATCCAAGAAGGTTAATGAACTCCAAGTGGAATAAATTCAAAGAGATCAACACCAAGATACATTACAATCAAGTTATCTAAAGCCAAAGCCAAAGACAGAATCTTGAAAGTAGCAAGAGAGAAGTGTTTCATCATACAAAAGGGATTCTCAATAAGACTACCAGATGATTTTTCATCAGAAACCATGGAGGCCAGAAGGCAGAAAGATGACATAAAGCGCTGAAAGAAAAAAGTCAACCAAGAATTCCATATCTTGCAAAACTATCCTTCAAAAATGAAGTTAAGATATTCCACATGAACAAAAACCAAGGGATTTTGTTACTAGTAGACAAGAAATGCTATAGGGAGAGCTTCAGGCAGAAATAAGAGGCAACTAGACAGTAACTCGAAGTCATATGAAGAAATAGAGAGCACCAGTAAAGGAGAAAAAAGCACATGATCATCTCAATTGATGCAGAAAAAGCATCTGACAAAATCGAACACTATTTCATGGTAATACTCAACAAACTAGGAATAGAAGGGAGCTTCCTCAACCTCTTTTTGAATATAGTGGCCCCTCAGGCAAGGGAAACAAAAGAAAAAATAAACAAATGGGACTACATCAAACTAAAAAGCTTCTGCACAGCAAAGGAAACCATCAACAAAACAGAAAAAGAACCTAACAATTGGGAGAAGATATTTGCCAATCATATATCCAATAAGGGGTTAACATCCAAAATATATAAAGAACTCACACAACTCAACGACAAAAAAACAAACAATCCAATTGAAAAATGGGCAGAGGATATGAACAGACACTTTTCCAAAGAAGATATACAGATGGCCAACAGACACATGAAAAGATGTTCAACATCATCAATTATTAGGGAAAGGAAAATCAAAACTACAATGAGATATCACCTCACACCCATCAGAATGGATATAATTAACAAGACAAAAAATAACAAATGTTGGAGAAGATGTGGAGAAAAGGGAATCTTCATATGCTGGTGGTGGGAATGTAAACTGGTGCAGCCACTATGGAAAACAGTATGGAGATTGCTCAAAAAATTAAGAATAGAACTACTATACAATCCAGGTATTCCACTGCCAGGTATTTATCCAAAGAATGAGAAAACACTAAGTTGAAAAGATATATGCACCCTTTTGTTCATTGCAGCATTATTTACTTATTAATAATATTCCACTGCATATATATATATATGTGTATGTATATATATATATATACACATATATATATATATACACACCACATCTAAGTGTTTTGTTTCAGTTTGTTTTCATTTTTTTCATATTGGTTCTATACCTTTTGTATTAAATTATTTCTAAATATTTTATGCTTTTGTCATTATTATAAATGGATTATGCTAGTAATATCTATTTCTATCTGGTTATTGCTAGCACAGAAAAGTTATTTTTCTAATGTTTGACTTGTATTTAGCCACCTTGCCAAAATAGCTCATTAATTCTAGTAATTTTTCCTTTTCTAGATATACAATTATATTGTTGCTTCTCTTCCAATAATTACAGTGATTGCTTTATGTTATTGTCTTCCTCCACTTGCTAGAAGCTCAAAAACAGTGAAAAAATGAGCAAAAACTCTATGCCCTAGTAGAGCCTACATTCTAGTTGGGGAATATAGTAAATAAGCAAGATAAAAAGCAAAACATAAACTATTTTAGATAGTGATAAATACTAAGAAAAAATAAAGCAAGGGAGGGAAGTAGTGGGTGTTAGGGACGGGGTGAGGTTGCAATGTCAGATAGGGCAGCCAAAGAAAGGCCTCATTTAGGAGGAGCTATCAGAAAAAAAGATCTGAAAGAAGAGGAGGAGCAGGCCATGCGCATATATGAGAGAAAGCACTCCATTTAAGGGCAGACCAAGTGAAATGGCCCTGGGGCGAGAGCTTGTCAGGCCTGTTTGAAGAACAGCAAGGACGTTAGTGTTGAGTGAAGAAGAGAGTAGGAGATGAGAGCAAAGAGGTAAGGTGGAGTCAGATCGCATTGGGATCCGAATCTGAATGGGATGGGGACAGTGCAGGGTAATGAGTAGGGAGAGACATAATATGACATATTTTAACATGATTGCTCTGTCAGAAAGTGGAGAAGAGTCAGGGAGTGTGGGGGACAAGCACAGGAGTGGAAAGAATAGTCGAGAAGCTGTTTCAGTAATATAAGCTTTGGAGTGGGCAGTGGGCAGTGGGGGTGATGAGAAGTGGACAGATTCTGGGTGCATTTCGAAAGGTAAGCTGGCTGGAGTTGCCAATGGATCAAATGTGGGAATGGAAAGAAAGAAAAGAATCAAGGAAGATGGCTAAGTGTTTAGTCTGACCATTTCTAGTTGCTAGAGGGGTTTTTTATGAATATGAATTGATTTCCACTGAATATTTTTTCTTCATCTATTCATGATCATATGGTTTTCCTTTTTGTTAGTGACCAATTACATTACTACATTACTTGATTTTATTATGCTAAATGAACTTTGTATTTCTAAGAGGAAGACATCTTGGCTACTTTTTTCCATCGTCTTCACCCTCTTTATTCCTTCATTTGTTTTGTAAGGTAAAATATTTGAAGTCATATTTTTTCCTATGAGTTACCTTTGAAAATGTATCATCACCATATCTTCTGCCAAATAGGCTTTTAGGAGCAAGTATGGGGACCTAACTACCATTTGAAACATTGTTTCTACACCTAAATGAGTTTTAAATTCCAAACAGCTGATTTCCCAGAGCACTTTAGAAACTAAAGTATTCTGAGATTGGGAAAAATACATATTTCCAATGAGAGATTTCTCGGGACCTTCAGTTTCCAGCACAATTTTCCAAAACTTGCATTCTCAGTAGAGTGCAAGCTGGGACACCTGGTCTCTGTCTTGTTATGTGTAAATGATAGTGCAGTGACGTTTCTTTTTAAGGTATCCTCATCTGAGTCCCAAGAACAAGGAGTCCTTTGATGTTGGCTGTAACCTCTTTGCCAAGTTTTCTGCATACATTAAGAATACACAAAAGGAGGCAAATAAGAGTAAGATACCTTTCTTTAAATCTCTCTGTCTTTCTCACTTGCTCACTCTCACATTCTCAACTCAGCTAAAATAGGATTTTCCTGAATATACAGTATATGTTGGGGAATACCCTTCCTCTCATTCTCTGTTCTCTCCTCTGAAATTCCCTTGCATGAAGTTTTATTAGATTTAGAACTCAAGATTCAATATGGCAATTACCAGCTTAGCTCAATTACAGCATTAACATGCCAGAAGTGAACTAACCGCAGGACTATATTTCTTAGCCCCTCAACTTTCCCAGTCCTGTTTACCTTTAAGGTTTCTTAAACCATAGCACTACCATCTCCCACAACATTCTTGAATAGGTTTACTATCCTCTGAATCATGAGAACTATTAATATCTGACTCTACCTTCTGATTCTTCTGTGTTGAATGATAGCATGCCTCACTTTTCTTTCTCTTTTTGACTCTCCTCTCAATGCACCTCCTCAATAAAAGTCCAAAAATATTTCCACTCACCACTTGATTAACATCTGACTCTATCTTATCAGTGGGTAGTTGAGTGTTCTAGTTAACTATGTAGATTTTGAAGAGCCAGTGTAAGCAATGTGTGTAGATAGAGAAGTCTAAATGTGTGAAAAGCATATTGAGAATGTATTTAGTCATGAAGACAATATATTTATAAGTAACCCTGTGACTTCATTGCCTCAGATTTTGAAAAATCTATGCTCAGAGAATTTAAGCGTCTGGATGACTACTTAAACACCCCACTTCTGGATGAAATCGATCCAGACAGTGCTGAGGAACTCACTGTTTCCAGAAGATTGTTCTTAGATGGAGATCAGTTGACACTGGCTGACTGCAGCTTGTTACCCAAATTGAACATTATTAAAGTGAGTGTTTATAGGGCGGGCTGAATGGTTTGTGAAGGGTTTGGGAGTTGGCAGCATGAAGCACAGTGACCATTCAGTGTGAGATTGTTACATGATGGCTTTGTCATCGTCATCATACATAGTGTATATCTCCTTTTTCTCCTCAGAGGAAAAATCCATAATGATCTCCTCCAGGAAGCATAATAACCTTGTTTATTTCTTCCTAAATCAGAAGGTATTTTCTACTGTCTTGTCTATAAAACAAGGGTAATATTACCTATTTCACAGAATTGTTTAAAAAATTAAATAAATTAAGTCATAACAAGTGATAAATGATGTGGGCTATTAATATTATTGTGATAATTTAATCAATGATTTAACAAATTTTTATTGAACAGAACTTATTCTGTCTCAGGTCCTATGTGTCTATGTGTCTATGTCAGACACAGAGATTACATAAAGAAATAGGACACAGTAAGGACCCTAAACAAATTCTTAGTTTATTGGGGAGATATATGCTCTTTTTCTGTGCTTCCTTCTTCTAAACATATTCATAATTAAATACAGCGTAAATGTAAATATGATTGCAAGAATATAGCTTTGTTTATATTTGACAAAACATTAAAGTAGTAAATCAAAAATTCTTGTTTATTTTGTAGTCCTTTCTGTGTAGATAACATGTCCTCAAAGATCTTGACTTTTGAGATATGTTTCTACACACTGGGCATGTTACTGTAGCCTTTTCCTACCAATTGCATTTTTCTCTTTTTTCCCCCAAATCCTAGGTTGCTGCCAAGAAATACCGTGACTTTGACATTCCAGCAGAATTCTCAGGTGTCTGGCGCTATCTCCACAATGCCTATGCCCGTGAAGAATTTACCCATACATGTCCTGAAGACAAAGAAATTGAAAATACCTATGCAGGTGTGGCTAAACAGAAGAGTTAGGACATCTCGTTCAGTAGAAAAAGACTCTTTTCACTTGCTATCATATTAGAAAGCTTTTTGGAAATAAGAATATGGGAGATATTGTTTCCTCTATCCAACTCTCTTACAAAAAAGAACACTGTATTTTCTGTATCTAGTGAGTCCAAACTATCTGCCCACTGTGTATCTTAAAGGTATTCACATTTTCACTCCATTTTCTTTGTTCCTATGGTATATCTACCACAATCTTAAATGACATGGAAAGCATCAAGATTTTTTACTATATGATTGAATTCCTAGAATGCATCATGTGTAAGCTCAACAGACGGCTGAAGAGCCACAATCTCAAACTGCTCCTTAGAAACATTTCCATCTAAATCATTAAAACAATTTTACTTTTTTGTTAGTTTAATACCTGGATGAATTTATTTCTGATATGAATAACGAAGTCAGAGAGTGAGCATATCAGAGAGGCAAATCCTTAAAAAATGAGTTAAAAAAGGGGCTGGCCCCGTGGTCGAGTGGTTAAGTTCGCGCGCTCCGCTGCAGGCGGCCCAGTGCTTCGTTGGTTCGAATCCTGGGCGCGGACATGGCACTGCTCATCAGACCACGCTGAGGCAGCGTCCCACATGCCACAACTAGAAGAACCCACAACGAAGAATATGCAACTATGTACTGGGGGGCTTTGGGGAGAAAATGGAAAAAATAAAAAAAAATCTTTAAAAAAAAAATGAGAAAAAAAAATGAGTTAAAAAAATCAAATCTAGGAAGAGATCAACACCAATGGGTCTTAGCATGGGATTCAACACCTAGAAATATGACTGCTTCATAGTCAGAGATGACAATATGACAATATAATCTAAATTTTACTGTCAAACGAGCAAGCATTCATTGGATAAAACATAACAATAATTTTTTTAAGACATCTAGGTTGCTGAAGACAATGGTGACTGCTTTGGTCTGTATCTCCTAATATTTCCTTCAAAAGCAGTACAAAATAACAAGAATAAATTTTAAAAGGCACTGAAACCACATGGTAAACAAAACTTGAAGACAGAAAAATCCCTAAACCTCAATATAACTCTAAGTTTAAAAAAAAGAAAACACCAAAGCCCAGCAAATACTCTCTCACATTCATGCTTCACTACAAATTTTTGCAGTGAGCAAGGGTGGGCTGAGAAAAACTGCAGGGAATAAGGGTTGATCTAAAATCATTGAAAAAAAAGAATAAGTGCCCTGGTGGACCAGAGCATGGAGTACAGGAAAGTAACTTAAAAGTACGCACAATTTGAAGTAGCAGTTTTCAAAAGGCATGGTTTCTAGGGAAGAAATAAAAGGCAAAAAATAAGTGAGAAACAACCTTCAGTAATTGGGTGTTGAAAGGTAAAAAAAAAGTAAAAGGAGAACATTTAGGGTCCTACAAGAAAAAAGAGAATCAAAAAGGGTAAAAGAAACACAACTTCTCCCTTCACCACCAAAAAATAATAAAGGCTCTGGAACTGGGTACACTGGAAGAAGGTGGTGTCCCTTTAAACTAAGACTATTATAAACCATCACAAAACCACAAAAAACTAGAAGACTCCTCAACAAATCTGTACAGAGTTGTTACCAAAAATTCAGAAAAAAAATTCAACACACCTCAATTGGTAACACACTCCATTTCAGAAAAGAACTACGAAGCAGGAAAAAAACCTGCAAGACAACATTCCAAATTTAATTAAATGTATGCAAACAAATACCTGAGGGTATGAAAAAAATCACCCTGATTCAGACTCTCAGTCAGAAAAAATAAAAAACTGATCAAGCTAAAAAAATAAGTGGAAGAAAAACACAAAATTATCTCAGAAGTGAAGATAAATTAAAAGGTTCCCAAGGGAAAACAGACTCAAGAAACTTTAATAAGGTCATTCAAAAAGGCAGAAAAATAACTGAGAGAATGAAATGAAATAAAGAAGGAAGTGAAAAAGACTAGAAAGAAACTGGTGAATTGAAAGAGAAGCAAAGGGCCAGCCCTGTGGCGCAGCGGTTAAGTGTGCACGTTCCGCTTCTCGGTGGCCCAGGGTTTGCAGTTGAGTGTGGTGTACATTTTCTCAGGTGTCCATGAAACAGTCACAAAAACTTGATCATAAGTCATAAAGAAAATATCAGTAACTTCCATAAAGTAGAAATATTACAAACAATACCGTCTGATCATAATGCAGTAAAACCAGAAAGTATTGACAAAATATAAAAAAGGGTCTTCTACCTGGAATTTTTTTTTACAACCCTTCAATTAAACAACTATTGGTTGAAAAGAAAAATACAAAGTAAAAGTACAGAATTTCTAGGCACCAGCCCTAGTGGTTAACTTTGGCGTTCTCCACTTCGGCAGCCTGGGTTCGAGGGTTCATATCCCGGGTGAAGATGTACACTACTCGTCATCCATGCTGTGGTGGCATCCCACATACAAAATGGAGGAAGATTGGCACGATGTTAGCTCAGGGACAATCTTCCTCAGAAAATGATTAATTAATTAATTAAAAAAATAAAAGTACAGCATTTCTAAAATGAATAATGATGTAAACACATCACAATCTATGGAATACATTTAAAGCAGTGATCAGAGGAAATATAGCACTAAGCACTGTTATCAGTAAAAATGAAAGATTGAAAATAAATTAATTAAATATGAATTTCAAAAAACTTTAAAAATTTGCACAGCAATGTGAATATACTTAACACCCCTGGACTGTACAATTAAAAATGGTTAAGATGGTGAATTTTGTGTTACTTTTTTTATTACAATTTTTTAAAAGATGATCCAAAAGGGCCCAGACCAGCAGAGGCAGCAGCCGGAGCAGCGGCAGCCTGCGCCCTCTCCCGTCCGCCCGCCCGCCCTCCGCCGCCCTCCACCCGCCCCGGGGTCTCTTTCCCCCCTCCTCCTCCTCCTCCACCCCCCCCTTCCTCCTCCGCCCGCCCGCGGGGCCCCCCTCGCCTTCCCGCCCGCCCCTATTGTTCCGCCCCCGGCCTCCCGCCCTTCCCCTTCCTGCCCGCTCCCCTTTTCCCCTCAGTCGCCTCGCGCCTGCAGTTTTTGGCTTTCACCCCCACCAGTGACCAAAGACTTGACCACTCAAAGTCCAGCTCCCCAGAACACTGCTCGACATGGACACCGGTGTGATTGAAGGTGGATTAAATGTCACTCTCACCATCCGGCTACTTATGCATGGAAAGGAAGTTGGCAGTATCATCGGAAAGAAAGGAGAATCGGTTAAGAAGATGCGCGAGGAGAGTGGTGCACGTATCAACATCTCAGAAGGGAATTGTCCTGAGAGAATTATTACTTTGGCTGGACCACTAATGCCATCTTCAAAGCCTTTGCTATGATCATTGACAAACTGGAAGAGGACATCAGCAGCTCTATGACCAATAGCACAGCTGCCAGTAGACCCCCAGTCACCCTGAGGCTGGTGGTCCCTGCTAGTCAGTGTGGCTCTCTCATTGGGAAAGGTGGTTGCAAGATCAAGGAAATACGAGAGGGGCTCAGGTCCAGGTGGCAGGGGATATGCTCCCCAACTCAACTGAGCGGGCCATCACTATTGCTGGCATTCCGCAATCCATCATTGAGTGTGTGAACCAGATCTGCGTGGTCATGTTGGAGTCCCCCCCGAAGGGCGTGACCATCCCGTACCGGCCCAAGCCGTCCAGTTCTCCAGTCATCTTTGCAGGTGGTCAGGCCTATACCATTCAAGGACAGTATGCCATTCCACAGCCAGATTTGACCAAGCTCCACCAGTTGGCAATGCAACAGTCTCATTTTCCCATGACGCATGGCAACACCGGATTCAGTGGTTTGGATGCATCTGCTCAGACTACTTCTCATGAACTCACCATTCCAAATGATTTGATTGGCTGCATAATCGGGCGTCAGGGCGCCAAAATCAATGAGATCCGTCAGATGTCTGGGACGCAGATCAAAATTGCGAACCCAGTGGAAGGATCTACTGATAGGCAGGTTACCATCACTGGATCTGCTGCCAGCATTAGCCTGGCTCAATATCTAATCAATGTCAGGCTTTCCTCGGAGACGGGTGGCATGGGGAGCAGCTAGAACAATGCAGATTCATCCATTATCCCTTTCTGCTGTTCACCACCACCCATGATCCATCTGTGTAGTTTCTGAACAGTCAGCGGTTCCAGGTTTTAAATAGTTTGTAAATTTTCAGTTTCTACACACTTTATCATCCACTCGTGATTTTTTAATTAAAGCGTTTTAATTCCTTTCTCTGTTCAGCTGTTAATGCTGAGATCCATATTTAGTTTTATAAGCTTCTCCCTGTTTTTTTTTTTTTTTTTGGCTCATGAAATTTTTTTTTCTGTTTGTCATGGAAATGTAAGAGTGGAATATTAATACATTTCAGTTTAGTTCTGTAATGTCAGGAATTTTTCAAAAAAATTAAAAGATGGACTGGAGCTTTTTCTTTGTGAATAGAAACTGGATGCCACAGTGAAAAAAAAAAATGATCCAAAAGGATCTGAGTGAAGCCCTCCACCCAAAAAAACTAGAAAAAGTACAACAAAGTAAATGAAAGAGAGCACAAGAAATGAACTAGTAGAAATTAATGAATAGAGGGTAGAAAAATAATAGACATACTTAAAGAATCAAAATCCTGTTTTTTAAAGATGAAGAATATAGAAAAACAAGTAGCTAAACTGATCAAAATAAAATAGAGAAAGCAAAAATATACAAAATAAGCAATGGGGAAATAACTATTAAGCAGAAGAAATTTAGGACATAATAAGAGACTACTTTGCAGACCTCTATGCAAATAAGTTGTAAAATCTAGATGATAGAGAAAATTTTCTAGGAAAGTGAAGATAACCAAAAACAATTCCATTAGAGATAGAAAAATTAAAGAGACCAATTTTCATAGAATAAATAGAGTCAATTATTAAGGACCTACCCACAAAAAAGTACCAATGCCAGATGGTTTTGCAGGGGAATTCCACCACACTTTCAAAGACTACATAGTTCCAATGTTTCATAAATTGTTCTAGTTCCTTAAAAGTGGAGGAAAATGTCCTGATCCTTTTTATTAAGTAAATGTATCATTGATAATTAAACCTGGTAAAGACAGTACAAAAATTAAAACTACAGGCCAATATCACCTTTGGATATTGATACAAAAGTAATAAATAAAATATTACCAGCATCCAATCTCATTAATAAAACACACCATAACTAAGTAGGATTTATTCCAAGAATACAAAATTGTTTCATTATTAGTAATAATAATATAATCTTAATAATAATAAAATATATAGACATATATTATTTAGATCTATTAATATGAGATATGATACTAATAATCACCATAAATCCTGAAAAGCCTTAGATAAAATACATCTGATGAAAACACTCAAGAAAGTAGGAATCAATAGTTATGTTCTTATTATAACAGATTATATATACTGCAGTCCTAAAAGCAGTATCTTAATAGGAAATCACTACAAATGTTTCCACTAAGATGAACAACAAGGCAACAATGTCCTCTATCTACTTCCACTACCCTTAAACTTTGTACTAGAGGAGTTAGCCAATGAAAATGTACAAGAGAAATAAATTAGAGGCACATGAATTGGAAAAGAAGTTAAACTATCTCTATTTACAGACGATCTGATGGGTACCTTTAAAACCTTGGAGCAGGGGTCAGTAAACTATGGCCCACAGGCCAAATTCAGCCCACGGACTATCCTTGCATTTTTAAATGGTTGGAAAAAATCAAAAGAAAATAATATTTTGTGAAATGTGAAAATTATACAAAATTCAAATTTAAGTGTCCATAAATAAAATTTTATTGGACATAGACACACTGATCCGCTTAGATTTTGCCTATGGATTTTGAATGTTGCACTTTTATGGCACAGTGGAGTGTGGATTACTTTGTTATCAAATTAATGGTAAACTATTGTGTTTATTATGTAATAAGACTATAGCTGTGCTAAAAGAATCCAACATACATTGACGTTACCAGACTAAGTACTCATTACAATATTCCTGACTCATAAAAAAGCAACAGTCAGAAAAATTAGGAACTTTAAATAGGAATGTCTCATCACAACATAACTTCTTTACAAAAATAGAAAAATGAAAAGAGCTTGCAATCAAAATAAGCTATTGAATGGCTCACTTGTTAGCCAAATAAGAAGGTAGGAGAAAAAGGAATGGGCAAAAGTAACTTTGGAAAACAGTGTTTTCACTGGAAAATATAAGACTAAAGACAAAAGAAACTGTACATAAACGCTGTATCTAAAAGGCAAAGGGGATATGGGTAAACAATTCTGAAACAGCCATATATGTATACTAGGATTGAAAAATAAGTAAATGGATGGTGAATAGAAGAAACCAGGTTTCTCACTGCTTGAGAGAATTTACAAATAAGCAAGGGAGGAAGGCTACAATGATCAGTGTGGTACTAGATTAGATTCAGAGACATCAGAATGTACCTGTGTTTAGCTTAATGTAGATAGAGATTAATAGATACAAAAATAATTATAGATATGTGTATATACATGGGTCAGTATACAGACGTAAATTTCCTAGCTCTGATGGCTGAGAGGGTCCGGAAGCAGTGGTACTCCAGTAGCAACATGAACACTCAGTGCCAAGATATTGGTTTCACACCATTTTCAAGTGAAAGGAACCAATACTCTAGTGCTGGAGCAGAAAAAATATGAGCCTAGAGCATCTTGTAGCACCCGAAAGGAAGGAAGTGCTCAAAAAATAAAAGTATGGGGGCATGGCAAAGCGACAGAGGAGCCAACTGGAAAGAGTTCCCAATGACAAAAGGTGGAACAATTTGAACAACAAAAATAAATACTGTTGTATTGGATTATAACCCACAGTATAAAATAAATATCTATGAGTCCATATGGATATAAATACATGATTAAATAAACAGAGAAGAGACAAGTCTCCCATACAGCAGAATTCCAAATAATTTATGTAGATACTATCCCCTCAGGAAGTAGAGCTTAACTCCCCAGCCCTAGAATGTGGGCTGAGCTTAGTGATTGCTTCCAAAGAGTATGAAAGTGGCGGGGGTAGGAGTAAATTTACAGTGGAGAAACCTAGCAAGCAATACCTCAAAACAAGTGTATTTGTCAGGGTTCTCCAGAAAAACAGAACCAATAGGATATATATGGAAATGTATAAGAGAAGATTTATTATAGGAATTGGCTCATGCAGTTATGGAGGCTGAGAACTTTCACAGTCTGCTGTCTGTAAGCTGGAGAACGAGGAAAGCCAATGGTATAATTCAGTCTGAGTCTAAAAGCCTGAGAACAGGGTCGGGGGCTGTGCACTAGTGTAAGTCCCGGAGTCTGAAGGCCCAAGAACCATGAGCTCCAATGTCTGACGGCAGGAAAAGATAAATGTCCTAGCTCAAGAAGAGAGAAGGAACTGGTCCTTTTTTTGCCTTTTTGTTCTATTTGGGCCCTCAATGGATTGGATGATGCCCGCCCACATTAGTGAAGACAGATCTTCTTGACTCAGTCTACCAATTCAAATGCTAATCTCTTATGGAGGCATCCTCACAGAGACACCCAGAAATAATGTTTTACCACATATTTTAGCATCCCTTAGCCCAATTTGACACCATAAAATTAACTATCACAAGTCCAACCTTTGTCAACTCGGCACTTACACACATCTCCTTACATCATATTTAATCTTCAAATAAAGAAAATAACAAGGTCATAATTCCACCTAACATGATACAACCATCCTGCATACAACCTAAAACACACTAACTCCTTCTCCAGAATAGGCGATAAAGTCCTTGAGTGATGTTTACTCTTCCCCGATATCCTATAACTTGAATACTATGATGTAAAGTTAATAATACTTAAATACTATGATATAAAGTCAATACACCTTATGTTGCATGATAAAGGAAGAAGAGAGGAATGAAAACAAAGATATTTGCTTAATATAGGTATATATACTCACAAATATATTGACAACAAAAGAAGGAGCAAATACTCATGACAATTACAGTCCTTGTTTCTGTAACTGGTCACATGGTCCTAGCTGGTATTTACAACTGCCTTCTTTCGCTATCCCTTCTGTGTTCCATTTGCCCTCAGCAAGCACCTCGGCTGATTGTGGATCTTTACATGGTGAGGGGACCCCAACCTTCATTCCTGAAGCGTCTGGGCCATTAGTAGTCCTGCATGGATTGGCTTGTTGTAGTTTTCCATTGACCTTACTCACAGGGCATAATACTAAAGGACTAATAGCGAGAGACACCTTTATATCTCCTGTACTCCAGACGTATCTTCCTTACCTCCAATACCTAGTGTGGGGTAGCAGCCCAATGTCCCTTTGGTAGTCATGATCAATCACCCCAGCCAGCACAGTAACTCCCTTCTTTGCCTGTTGATCCACAGAAGCCTTGAGGAGCTCAAAGTGGCCGGGGGGCAGCCTTAACTTCCAGTTCAGTGGAAGCATTGCTGTGTCTCCCGGTGGAAGCATTCCTTCCTCTGGAACTAAGATGTTTAGGCCAGCAGAGCATCAGGTCACAGAGACAGGAAGCAAAAATTTTGCTAGTGGGTCGCTAGCGGTAATAGTGAGTAGTCCCACCACCATTTGGACCCTTTGATTCCTGGACCCGTGAATCCTTGCAGTTGGAGTAAACCTCACTTGAGGACTTTAACTCCTCTTCTGGGGAAGGGGTTAGTTGGTGCATTTTCACCTTTATTCAGGATGGTTGTATCGTGTGAGGTGGATGTATGACCTTGTTGTTGTTTTTATTTGAGATTAAACAGCCTTCTGGGGAACCTCGCCCCAGCCCTGTAAGGTATTGTCACCTAGGTGGCACTGTAGCTGAGTCTTCAAAAGGCCATTCCATCGTTCTGTCAAGCCAGCTGCTTTGGGATGGTGGGAAGCGTGGTAAGAACAGTGAATTCCATAAGCGTGGGCCCATTGCCACACTTCTTTTGCTGTGAAGTGAGTTCCTTCATCAGAAGCAATGTTGCGTGGAATACCGTGAAGAAAGGTAAGATATTTTGTAAGTCCATGGACGGTAGTTTGGGCAGAAGCACCGTGTGCAGGGAAGGCAAATCCGTATCCAGAGTAAGTGTCCATTCCAGTAAGGACAAAACGCTGCCCCTTCCCTGATAGAAGTGGTCCGATGTAATCAACCTGCCGCCAGGTAGTTGGCTGATCACCCTGGGGAATGGGGCCATGTTGCGGGCTCAGTGTTGGTCTGTTGCTGGCAGATTGGGCACTCAGCGGCTATGGCTAGGTCAGTCTTGGTGTGTGGAAGTCCATGTTGCTGAGACCACGCATCACCCCCATCCCTGCCACCGTGGCCACTTTGTTCACGAGCCCACTGGGCAAACACAGGACTGGCTGGCAAAAGAGGCAGACTGGTACCCACAGAATGGTTCATCCTAGCCACTTGAATATGAGAATCCTCCTCTGCTGAGGTCACCCTTTGGTGAGCATTCACACGGGACACAGATATCATCACATTTTTTTGCCCATTCAGAGAGGCCTACCTCTTCTTCAGACTTCCCTGTCACCCATTTTCCAGTCGCGTTCCTTCGAAGTCCCTGACCCTCCAGCCAGACCATGGGCCAGAGCCCATGGACTGGTGTGTAATCGCACGTCTGGCCGTTTCTCCTTCCAAGCAAAGTGAGCAACCAGGTGCACTGCTCCAAGTTCTGCCCACCTGGAGGGTTTCCCTTCACCAGCGTCCTTCGGGGAGGTCCCAGAGTGGGGCTGTGGTGCCGTGGCTGTCCACCTGTGGGTGGTGCCTGCACATGGTACAGAACCGTCTGTCCACCAGGCCCAAGTCTTCCCCTCCTCTGCCACCTGATCAGAGGGAACTCCCCTGAGAGGCATAGGTGCAGGCTGGGAGAAAGTCACGTAGCAGGAGCAGGGGCCATGGCCATTTGGACCACTTCTTCGTGGAACTTACGGTGCCATTGGGGCCTGCTCAGGCCTGGTTACACCTATACCACTTCCATTTGAGGGTGGAGCGCTGCTGCGCACCCCCAACTTTATGTTCACGATGGGCAGCTCAAGTCGCATGGTAACTGAGTGGCCCATGGTTAGGCGTTCAGGCTCTCCTGAGGCCCAGTAGCTGGGGCCAAAAGCTGTTTCTCAAAAGGAGAGCAGTTAACTGCAGACGATGGCAGAGCCTTGCTCCAAAATCCTGTAGGGGCCTGCCAGAAGCTCCAAACAGCATCCCTATTCGCCACTGATACTTCAAACACCATGGGATCTGCTGGATCATATGGCCCAAGTGGCAGAGTAGGTTGCACGGCAGCCTGGACCTGTTGCAGAGCCTGCTCTTGTCCTGGGCCCCACACAAAACCAGCAGCTTTTTGGGTCACTTGGTAAACGGGCCAGAGTAACACATCCAAATGGGGGATATGTTGCCTCCCCAAGTCCAAAGAGGCCCAGTAGGCCTTGTGACTCCTTTTTGGTGTAAGAGGGGCCAGATGCAGCAACTTATCCTTCACCTTAGAAGGGATAGCTCGACATGCCCCGCACCTCTGGACCCCTAGAAATTCCACTGAGGTGGAAGGCTTCTAATCAAGGTCAACTCCAACAGAGACAATCCATGTTGATAGTAGCCTTGATATGCTGGATATGATGTGATGAAAATAGCACTTTATCTCGGTAATCTTCCTACCAAAATCCCATACCCCAGTCTAGTCCTAACCAGTCTAATCATGAGAAAAACAAAGGAATCTCAATTGAGAAACATTCTGCAAAATCCCTGGCCAGTACTCCTCAAAACTCTCTATGTCATCAAAAACAAGGAAACTTGGGGAAACTGTCACAAACCAGAGGAAGCTAAGAAGAGATGATAACTAAATGTAATGTAGTATCCTAGATGGGATACCAGAAAAGAAAAAGTAAAATTTGAATAAAGTGTGGAGTTTAGTTATCAGTAATGTACCAATGTTGTTTCCTCAGTTTTTATAAATGTACCAGGGTTATGTACATGTTAACAATAAAAGCAACTGGGTTAAGGAGATATGGAGCTCTCTGCACTATCTTTGCAACTTTTCTGTGAATCTAAATTATTCCATAATAAAAAGTTAATCTAAATTTAAAAAATCTTATGTTTCTGGATTGATGTCAGTATTTAACAGTACCTATCTATTTAAAAAGACATATTCAAAAATGAAATATTTAAAAATATCGTTACAGATCAGCATTAACAGATTAACATTTGAATTGATTTTGATGGCAGGGAACACTATCTTTGAATCTTACTTAAGCAGAATATTATCCCCAAAAATAATTGTAATCTTCGCATTAGTAGACCTGTATTACAAAAACTCCCTGTATTTTATTATTATATTTTTAATTTCATCACTGAAATTATCTGTATCCTCTTGTTATATATATACCTACATAATAGTCTCAGTTTTGCCTCTTGGCCCATTAAGTTTAAAATATTTACTGCCCAGCTCTTTGCAGAAGATTGCTAACCCCTGCAGAACTGCCAATCCCTAGAAAATTAATAATAAAACTACCTCAAAAATAACCAGAGGCCAGTAAAGTAATAGCATATAAAATTAACATAGAGAAATCAATAGCCTTCATATATATAAACAATAACCTGTTAGAGGATACACTCATAGAGGAAGCTTAATTTACAACAGCAGCAAGAAAGATGAAATATTTAGGAATAAACAACAAGAAATGTTCAAACCTATACTAGAAAAAGCTTAAACACTCCTGAAACATACAAATGAAAGTTTGAGCACATGGAAAGGCCTACCTTATTCTTGAATAGGATGACTCAACACCATACGAATGTCAGTTTTCTGCAAGGTAACTTATAAATGTATTGCAATCCCAATAAAATTGTCAGCAAGCTTTTTTATGGACGTAGACATATTGAGACTAAGTTCATATAGAAATACAAACATGAAAGACTAGCCAGAAAAGCATTTATAAGGAAAATTATGAGGTTCAAGTAGACTTATCAGATATTAAAATATACAATAAAGTGTCTTTTAAGTAAAACAGTGCAGTGAATAGAATGTCCAAAAATAGACCCAAAATATAGTATAAGATGACTTAAAACCAGATGTCATAAAAAAAAAAATCGGTAAATTTGACTTTATAAAAATTTTTAAAAACTAAAAACCTTTACTTAGTAAAAAAAACAAAAAAGCACCGCAAACAAAGTCAAAAGACAACTAACAAACTGGAAGATAATCTTTACAACATATATTGCAGATGAATGGCTAATATCTTTAATTTATAATTTATAAATATATATTCATTCATGTCTTTTACACATTTTTCCAGCGGGGTTCTGATCCTTTGTCCCTCAATATTATATATATTTAATATTACATAATATAAATATATTATATATATTTAAAATAAACCAAGAATCATATATCCAGCAAAGCTATCTTTCAAAAAAGGAAAGCAAATAAAGACGTTCCAAGGCAAACAAATAAGAACTGAGTGAATTTGTTGCTGGCAGACCCCACTTTACAAGAAATACTGAAGGAAGTTCTTCAAACTGAAAGCAAGTGGCCTCAGATGGTAATTCAAACACGCATACACACACACAAAAGAGAGAGCACTGGTAAAGGTAATGATGTAATTACAAAATACTACATAAATGTATACTTCCCTCATTTTTTTTCTTAACTGATTTAAAAAACAATTGTATAAAATAATATGTATATAGTGTACTGTTGGGCTATAACATATAGGAATGTAATATATTTGCCAAAAGCAGCACATAAGAGATGGGTGGGAGTCAAGCTATATTGGGCTAAGGAAATGACTACACGTGGTAAAGCAATAATTATAACAGTGTATTACTGGTTTTGTAAAATTAATACACACTACAAAATTAAAATAGTTCTAACAATAATACCATTAAAAGTGAGAAAAAGGAATAGAGCTATACGAAGTATGTTTCTATATGTCATATATTATATAAACATATATACATATTCCATATTTGTGGAATTAAGGTAGTATACATCTGATGGTGACTCTGATATGTTAAGATGTATTTGGTAAACCCTAGAGCAACTACTAAAAAAATAGGTCAAAAATATAGTGAAAAAATCATTAAAGAAATTCAAATACTACATTAGAAAATATTCACTCAATGCAAAAAAAAATAGTAATAAAGAAGGATTCGAGGAACAAAAAAACATAAGATATATAGAAAAGGAAAAAATAAAATAGATATAAATCCAACTATATCAATGATAACAATAATAGCAATTCAATAAAAAGCAAAGATTGTGAGATTGGATAAAAAAACATGAAACAACTATCAGCTGTCTACAGGCAACACAATTAAGGTTCCACAATACACACTGAAAGTAAAAATATGGAAAAAGGTATATCATGCAAACAGCAACCACAAGAAAGCTGAAGTGGCTATACTAATATCAGGCAAAATAGACTTCAAAACAAAAAAAAAGCTACTAGAGATAAAAAGGGACATTTCAAAATGATAAGTCAATCCATCATGAAGATACAGCAGTTACAAACATATATGCATCTAATAACAGAGCTTCAAAAGATATGGGGCAAAAACTGACAGAACTGAAATGAGGAGTAGCTCTACAATAATAGTTGAAGACTTTATACCTCACTTCCAATAATGGATAGAACAACTGTACAGAATATCAACAAGGAAATAAAAGACCTGGGGGCCGGCCCAGTGGTGTAGTGGTTAAGTCTGCACATTCTGCTTTGGTGGCCCAGGATTTGCAGGTTCAGATCCCAGGCATGGACCTATACAGTGCTCATCAAGCCATGCTGTGGTGGCCTCACACATACAAAATAGATCAAGATTGGTACAAATGTTAGTTCAGAGAAATCTTCCTCACCAAAACAAACAAAAAAAAAGAAAATAGAAGACCTGCATAACAACTAAAAACCAACTAGATCTAATACACATATATAGAATACTCCACCCAACAACAGAACATACATTTTTCTCAAGTGCACATGCAGCATTTTCCAGAAAAGATCATATGCTATGCGATAAAACAAACCTCAAGAAATTTAAAGGGATACAAACAATACAAAGTGTGTTCTCCGACCACATGGAGTAAAATTAGAAATCAATAGCAGGAAAAAAATGGGGGAAATTCACAAATATATAGAACAAACACTCTTAAATAACAAACGGGTCAAAGAAGAAATCCAAAGGGAAATCAGAAAACACTGAGATTAATGACAATGAAGATACAAGATACCAAAACTTATGGAGTGTAGATAAAGCTAGTGCTCAGAGGGAAGTTTACAGCTGTAAATGCCTATATTGAAAAAAAAAGGAAGATCTCAAACCAATAGCCTAAACTTATACCTTAAGAAACTGGACAAAGATGAGCAAACTAAAAGTAAATCAAGCAGAAGGAAGGAAATAATAAAGATTAGAGCAGAGATAAATGAAATGGAAAGTAAATAAAAAAATAGACTCAACAAAACCAAAAATTGGTTCTTTGAAAAGATCAACAAAACTGACAAACCTTTAGCTAGATTGACCAAGAAAAAAAAGAGAAAAGACTCAAATTACTAGAATCAGAAATGAAAGAGGAGGCATTATTACTGACTTTACAAAATTAAAAAGGGTTATAAATGAATAGTATGAACAACTGTATGCCAACAAATTGGATAACTTAGATGGAATGGAAAAATTCCTACCCACATACAAACTACTGAAACTGATTCAAGAAGAAATAGACAATCTGAACAGGCCTATAACAAGTGAAGAGATTGAATTAGTAATCAAAATACTACTCACAAAGAAAGGCCCAGGCCAGATGGCTTCACTGCTAAATTCTAGCAAACATTTAAATAAGAATTAATACCAATTCTTCACAAACTCTTCCAAAAAGAGGAAGAGGAAGAAACACATCCCAACTCATTTTATGAAGGCAGTATTACTCCAATACTAAAACCAGATGAGAACATCACAATAAAAGAAAACTAGAGACCAATAAGTGTTATGAATTTGGATGTAGAAATCCTCAACAAAATCCTAGCAAACTGAATCGAAAAACATATTTTAAAAATTATACACCATCATCAAATAGGGTTTATACCAGAAATGCAAAGTTAACTCAACTTCCAAAAAATTCAACTAATGTAAACACATCACATCAATAGAATAAAAAAACAAAAATCACATGATCATCTCAGTAGATGCAGAAAAAGCATTTAACCAAGTCATAAGGAATAGGAATACACTAAAAAAATATATGGACTAATAAACAAGTTTAGTAAGTTTAGAAAATATAAAATCAATATAAAAAAATCAATCATATTTTTATATACTTGCAATAAACAATTTGAAAATGAAATTAAGAAAACAATTCCATTCACAATAGCATCAAAAAGAATAAAATACTTAGGAATAACTTAGCCAAAGAAGTGCAAGACTTGTACGCTGAGAACTACAAAACATTGTTGAAAGAAATTTTAAAAGACCTAAATAAATGGAAAAATATCCTATGTCCAAGGATTGAAAGACTTAACTTTATTAAGATGGCGATACTTCCCAAATTGACCTACAAATTCTATGAAATCCTAATCAATATCCCAGCTGTCTTATTTGCAGAAATTGCCAAGCTTATCTTAAAATTCATATGGAATTAAAAGGGGCCCCAAATAGCCAAAATGATCTTAGAAAAGAACGCGGTAGGAAGACTAACACTTCCTGATTTCAAAACTTATTACAAAGCTATACAATCAAGACAATGTGGTACTGGCATAAGACTAGACATATAGACCAATAGAATAAAATTGGGAGTCCAGAAATAAACCCATAGTCTATGGTCAATTGATTTTCAACAAGGCTGCCAAAATCATTCAATGGGGAAAGAATAATCTCTCCAACAAATGGTGCTTGGACAACTAGATAACCACATGCAAACAATGGTGTTGGACCCCGACATCACAGCATATATAAAAATTAACTCAAAATAGATCATAGACCTAAATGTATGAGCTAAAACTACAAAACTCTTAGAAGAAAGCATAGAAGTAAATCTTCATGACTTTGGCCTTGGCAAAGTATTCTTAGACATGACACCAGAAGCACAAGCAACAACTGAAAAGATAGATAATTTCTATTGCATCAAAGTTTAAAGCTTTGTGCTTCAAAGGACACCCTCAAGAAAGTGCAAAAGGGACACACAGAATGCAAGAGAATATTTACAAATCATATATATGGTACTTGTACCTAGAATATATATAAAGAACTCTTACAACTCAATAATAAATAGACAAATAATCTGGTTTGAAAGTGGGCAAAGGCTGGGGCCGGCCAGGTGGTGTAGTGGGTAAGTTTGTGCTCTGCTTCAGCGGCCCAGGGTTCACTGGTTCAGATCCTGGGCATGACCTACACACCGCTCATCAAGCCATGCTGTGGCAGTGTCCCACACACAAAATAGAGGACGATTGGCACAGATGTTAGGTCAGGGACAAGCTTCCTCACGCACACACAAAAAAAGGGCAAAGGATTTGAGTCTACATTTCTCCAAGGAAAATATACAAATGGCCAAAAAGAATGCGAAAATATGCTTGTTGTCATTAGTCATAAGGGAAATGCAATTCAAAACCACAATGAGATATCACTTCATACCCACTAGGATGTCTAGAATCAAAAAGTCAGAAAATACCAAGTGTTGGAGAAGATATGGAGAAATAGACACTCTCATACATTGCTGTTAGGAATGTAAAATGATGAGCCACTGTGGAAAACAGGCTGGCGTTTCCTCAAAGGATTCAACATAGAGTTACCACAGGATCCAGGAATTCCGCTCCTAGGTTTAAACCAAAAGAGTTCAAAGTATGTGTTCAGACAAAAACTTGTACACGAACGTTCATAGCTGCATTATCCATGATAGCCAAAATGTGAGAACAACCCAAATGCCCATCCATGGATAAATGGATAAACAAAATGTGGTCTATCCACACAGTGGAATATTATTCAGTCATAGAAGAGAATGAAGTCCTAATACATGCTACAATGTGGATGAACCTCTAAAGCATTATGGTAACTGAAAGAAGGCAGTTACAAAAGTCCTCATATTGTATGATTCCATTTATATGAAATGTCTAGAATAGAGAAATCTATAGAGACAGAAAGGAGATTAATTGTTGCTTAGGTGTGGAGGTTGAGGGGAAAAGAGGAGTGACTGTAAATGGACACAGCATTTCTTTTTGGAGTGATGAAAATGTTCTAAAATTGATTGTGGTGGTGGTTGTACAACTCTGTGAATATAGTAAAAAACATTGGATTGTATACTTTAAATGGGTGAATTGTATGGTATGTGGATTATATCTTAATAAAACTGTTTAAAAAAATTGAGTAAGGCAATGATAAAGGATTGCATATGAAAAAATACAAATGATTTGAAGAGGCAATTCCAAGAAGAGGAAATGCAAATGATCAATACACAAGACATAGTGTCGAACTCATTCGTAGTCAGGGAAATGTAAAATAAAGCAATGAGACACCTTTTTATTTAACTACATCAGATTGGCAAGAACTAAGAAAGAATATGATATATGATGTTTGAAATAATGCAAAGAAATGGTCTTTTCACACATTGCTGACTAGAATGTAAATTGCAAAATACTTTTACAAAGTATAGTGCCCATATCTTTACATTTAAAATACTCATACTCTTTGATTTCCTGGTCCCTCCTGTAAGACTTTATCTCATAGAAATAATGTCTGTGTGACTATACTTAGAATCTTTATTACAGCATTGTTATGGCAAAGGAAAATAAGTTGGAAATGAAGAGATGTCTATGATTCTTTATTAACTGCAAAAAGCAAGCAAGTCCAATTTGATCCAATGTTTGTAAAATCAAACAGCAATAAATGTATATAAACACAGGTGGAAGAATATAACACCAAGCTATTAATGTCTTAGGGAGGGAGGGAGGTAGAGAATTATAGACTTTCCTTTTTGTGTACATTTTTGTATTGTTTCGCTAGTTTTAATGAAAAGGTATTTCTTTCGCAATTCGAAAGACAGAGAAAATTTTTACTTAAGAAGAGGGTGTGGGTGGAGGAATTAGCAATGAAGGGAATGCGCTGTTTTCGTGGCCGTTTTTCTGTGCGCTCCTCTTACAGACAGTGCGGCGGCCCCAGGCGTCGCGTCTACTCGGGCGATTACAGTAACCCGGTTGTCAGTGATGAGTCAGAGTGCGTGGTGCTGATGCTGCTGCCATTTCATCACCTCTGCGAGCGCAGCATCCATCCCTGCGCTCTCGCTGCGCCTGGGCCTACCTCGCCTCGGGCTCCCCGGCCAGCGATGCGCTCGTGGCCCATCTAAATCCGGACCGAGCCGCGCTCTCCAAGGCCTCGGCGGAGCGCCCCCTCTTGCCGCCCACGGCCCAGGCCAAGGAGACCTGCCGAGCCCCGGCCATGGAGGCCATCTGGCTGTACCAGTTCCGGCTCATTGTCATCGGGGATTCCACAGTGGGCAAGTCCTGTCTGATCCGCCGCTTCACCGAGGGCCGCTTTGCCCAGGTTTCGGACCCCACCGTAGGGGTGGATTTTTTCTCCCGGCTGGTGGAGATCGAGCCAGGAAAACGCATCAAGCTCCAGATCTGGGATACTGCGGGTCAAGAGAGGTTCAGGTGGGAGCGCAGCCGGGTCTTCGAGCAGTGGGAGGGTCTTAGGGGCTTGCACAGTCCCTGGGGAAAAGAGACTTCCTGGTCCTGATCGCGGCCAGTAGGGACGATAGCGAGGGTCTGGGGGTTTCTGCTCAAGTCCATCTTAAGCTAGCTGGGAATTCAGTGCAGGGAAAGAAGCACCCTGGCAGGGAAGGCCAGTCAGTAATACGTATTGCTTGCACCACTACTCCACCAACCTGCCCCTTGGTGGCTAATAAACTTGCTGGAATTGATCACTGTAATTCATCAGTCTCAGTCCCTATGCTACATACTTTCAAAAATGTTCCCAGGTCATCCTAACATCACTGACAGATGTAGATAGGTGACATAGAGATAGAGATAGATTCAGATATAGATCTATTATGTCATATATATATATAGATAGATAGATAGATAGATAGATAGATATATGAAATAGATACTGATGATTGATTCCTTCTTGCAACCAGCACACATTCAGTGATCAGCCACTACATGCCAGACACTGGGCTTGTTTCTGGGGAAACAGCCTGAGGAAACTCATACAAGGGGATGCCATGTAAACAAAACAGACACAGGCCCTTCCCTCTTTGAACTTCTGTGCTAGCATAGTAGGGGGGCATAGATAATCAGCGATTACACAAAAGAGTGTCTTGTTCATATTTGTATGCCCACTCCCTACTATAATGCTTAGCACATAATGAGTAATCAATGAACAGGTTTAATTTACTCTTACAGCCCTTTGCTTTTCCTTTGTAGTATGTATCATTTGTAATTATATGTATGAACATAGAGGAGGGTAGGCTGCCTGGAGAAGATGAAGCCTGATGAGTATGACTACCTAAGCAAAGACAGGAAAAGCCCAGGGAGGGGAAACACCATATATAAAGACAGAAGTGAGAGAGAGCAGTGTACACACAAAACTTTGAGAAAGCAATTTGAGCTAAAGTCATGTGGTACAGCAGGAACTAGATCAAAATGACTCATTAGCCCATATTTATGATTTCTTTTTTTATCTAGTGAATACTAATTGAGCATAGAAGATACTGGTTAGGTAGTTGAAGAGTAGGGAGAAGAGATAATTACAAACTTAAGTTGTCTCCAACTCCCCACTTTCACAAACAACACTGTGACAAATATGCTTGTACAGGTTCACTCTGAACTTGTGATTGCATTTCTCATATGTTTATTGGAATTTCTGTATGAACAGCCTTTTCATATCCAATGCTTATTATTTATTGGGTGGTATTGATTTGTAAAAGTTCTTTATACATTAACAATATTAATTCTTTTCTGTCATGTATGTTGTAAAATATTTTCCAAGTTTGCCATTTGTCTTTTAACTTTAAGAAAAATTTTTAATGTACAGAAAATCTTAATTTTCATGTAGCTTTATGTTGTGCTTAGAAAGGGCTTGGTTGCTTTCTAAATACTCGCAAACCATTAATGTAATAATGTATTTTAGAGTTCTGACAGGGATCTACAGCTTGTTTATTGATTTCTTGAACCAAGCTGTTTGTGAATCAAAACCTCTGTTTGTTCATGTTGAATTTTCTGGTATACCTACCGTTCTCCATGAATCTTCAAACATAAGAGAATCAGAAATGTTTTCAGTCTCCAGGGCTTATTTGCCTGGTCCTGGAGACTTGAACTCATTTGTAAGGTTTGCTCTTATCATCATATAGCTTGGACTTTACTTCTCTGGACAATGTTTGTTCTGTTATCATTGGGCTATTTGCCCTAAGCCTTAAGCTATTGAGTCCCTCATTGTTTATCTTCTTCATCCAAGGAGACAGAAAACCTAAAACTAGACATAGATCAAAAAGCACAGTAGTCCTGCTGACCCAGTGGTGTAGTGGTTAAGTTCGAGCACTCTGCTTCAGCAGCCCAGGGTTCACAGGTTCAGATCCCAGGTGTGGACCTACACACCTGCTCATCAAGCCATGCTGTGGTTGCATCCCACATACAAAGTGGAGGAAGAGTGGCACAGATGTTGGCTCAGGGACAATCTTCCTCACCAAAAAAAAAAAACAAAAACCAAACAAACAAAGAAACAAAGCATAGCAGTCTAAAACAAGTGATTGTAGAAGCAAATAGTTGTACATTCTAATACACTCTAAGCAAAGTACCATAATGTATACTGATAATGAAGCTCCTCAAATCAAGAAGTTAAAATACATGAGGTTTCTTCTGCTAAAGACGTACAGCAAATGTATAATTGGTTTTAGAAGTATTCTAATTACAACCCTTTAAATAAATCGTGTCATTTCAAAGGGAAACTTTGGCTACTTAGGCAGTTTTCCTGGGGGCTCCTGAGTCAGCCTCTCTGAAATGTGTCAGGAAGTAGGGCTGACAGGCACTGTACTCAAGGCCTTTGCAGATCATCCTTCTTTTTCCCATTCCCACATGGCCTGAAAACTAAAACACAAAATTGCGTCTTTCCTCACAGAAGAGATGGAAGACCCCTGTTGGATGATTATAATAATAATAATAATAATAATAATAATAATAATAATAGAAAGACAAACATGGTAATGATAAATGGAGTATATTGCAATATA
>NC_060276.1:694560-783909 GCF_021613505.1 Equus quagga
CTTTGAACAACATCTCCCCATATCCCCCAGCCCCAGCCCCTGGCAACCAGCATTCTACGCTGTTTCTGTGAGTTCAGCTTTTTTGGATTCTACATATCAGTGGAATCATACAGTATTTGTCTTTCTCTGTCTGACTTATTTCACGGATGATCATGTTTCTCTGATGATTAGTGATGTTGAGCATCTTTTCATGTACCTGTTGGCCATTTGTATGTCTTCTCTGGAAAAATGTCTATTCAGTTCTTCTGTCCATTTTTTAAATCAGACTTTTTTTGTTATTGAATTGTATGAGTCCTTTCTATGCTTTGGATATTAACCCCTTATCAGATATATGGTTTGCAAGTATTTTCTCCCATTCCTTAGGCTACCTTTTCATTTTGTTGTCTCTTTTGCTGTGCAGAAGCCTTTTAGTTTGATGTAGTCCCACTTTATTTTTGCTCTTATCGCTTGTGCTTTTGGCATCATGTCCAAAAAGTTGTTGCTAAGACCAAAGTCAAGGAGGTTTCCCTGGTTTCAGGTCTTAAGTTTAAGTCCCTAATCCATTTCAAGTGAATTTCTGTGTGTGGTATAATCTGGGGGTCCAGTTTCATTCTTTTGCACATGGCTGTCCAGTTTTCCTAGCACCATTTATTGAAGAGACTGTCCTTTTCCCATTGAGTATTCTTGGCTCCCTTGTCAAATATTAGTTGACCATAAATGTGAAGGTTTATTTCTGGGCTCTCGATTCTGTTCCCTTGGTCTACATGTCTATTTTATTTTATTTTATTTTATTTTTGATGAGGAGGACTGGCCCTGAGCTAACATCTGCTGCCAATCTTCCTCTTTTTGCTTGAGGAAGATTGTCGCAGAGGTAACATGTATGCTGATCTTCCTCTATTTTTTGTATGTGGGACTCTGTCTCAGCATGGCTTGATGAGCAGTGCATAAGGCCATGCCCAAAATCTGAACCCATGAACCCTGGGCCACTGAAGCAGAGCATATGAACTTAACCACCATGCCACTGGGCCAGCCCTATATGTGTCTATTTTTATGCCAGTACCATACTGTTTTAATTACTATAACTTTGTAGTATAGTTTGAAATCAGGAAGTGTGATGCCTCTGGCTTTGTTCTTCTTTCTCAGGATTGCTTTGGCTATTTAGGGTCTTTTGTGGTTCCATATGAATACTCATATTTTCCATCAGCATTTACCAAATAGTTCATTCTTTCTGCTACTGGTTTAAGAAGCTGCCTTTATCATATGTTACATTTCCATTTATATCTGTGTCTGTTTCTGGACTCTATATTCTGATTGACATATTTATCTGTGCCTGCATTAAGACCACACTTTTAAGTACAATAGCTTTATGATATCATTTGATACTTTCTAGGGCAAGAAACTTTGACTCTCAATTAGTTACATTAAGCTAGTGTCTGAGCATTGCTTAGTGGATTTGTGTGTCACCACCTTGCAGAGTAGACAAACATTTATTGAATGGTTGGATGGATAGATGTATGGAAGAGGCTTTCAGAAACAATTCTCTTTATAGACTGAAGTCAATGTTACTTTTGTTTAGCTTTTTATTTAGATATAATTTCAAGCTTACAGAAATGCTGCAAGAATAGTAGAGAGAACTCTCATATACTCTTTACTCGGATTCACTAATTTTTAACATTTTGCTGTATTTGCTTTATAAGCCTCTCTTTTCTCTGTATACATGCTTTTATTACTTATTTTCCATTTGAGAATAGGTTGCAGACATCAAGCCCCTTTATCTCTTAGTACTTCATTGTGTATTTCCTATGAATAAAGATACTCTCTTATATAACCCAAGTAGAGTTATGAAATTCAGAAAATCTAACATTGATGCAATACATTTATCTAACTAGCAGCCAATATTCCAATTGTATCAATCAATGCTATCTTTTGTAGCATTTCTTCCCTCTACTTCAGGGTCCAGTCCTGGATCCTGCACTGGACTAAGGTCCTGCTTCTTTGAAATGTTTGTTTCCTTGAATTTGGAACATTAGCAGATGTTAATTTTGATCACCCAATCAAGAGTTTTTTTCTGGTTTCTCCTCTGTGTAGTTACTATTTTTCCCCTTGCAACTAACAAGCAGTTTGTAGGAAAACAGTTGAAGACCATGCAAATGCCCTTTTCCTCATCAAACTGCCCCTCCCACCATATAGCATCCAAGTCCATCTTTACCACGATGGTCTATGGCTCACTTCGCTTTGGGATTGGGACCTAGCTGATCAAATATTAATGATGTACCTTTTTTTGGAAGGTTAATGCTATCTCTTCTTGAGAATAAGGTAATGGGCATAACATATAATCATTTCTAATCATGTCATGACAATCCAAAATAATAAATCCAGATACTGCTAAAACTTCTCATTCCCCATTTCTTTTGTAGGCATCAATGGCTTTGTTTTTGATAGCTTGCAGCTGTCAGTTTGTTTGCATGAGGTGGCATACTGGTACATTCTAAGTGTTGGAGCACAGACTGACTTTCTCTCTGTCTTCTTCTCTGGATATACCTTCAAACACAAAATGGTCTATGAAGACACACTTACCCTATTCCCATTCTCAGGAGAAACCGTCTTCATGTCAATGGAAAACCCAGGTTAGTTATTTTCATTATTCTTTTTCTAATAGCTGTGATTACTTCATAAGCCTTTCATATGCCCTTTTGACCACTAGCTCACATTTGGGCAGATATCAAATTGTTCAAGTGATTTTGGTAATTGCAAGGCATTTTGATGACAGCACCACATCAAGCATTTAACTTAAAAGTCTTTGCTCTAAAAAGTGCCTTTACTTGCTATGGGCTAAAATTTTTAGAGTGTTTACTAAGCTATAGTGGTGAGTACATTTATACATGCAGTTAACATGTGGAGGCTAAATATGTTTCTGTGTGCCTTGTGATCATTGGTGTTGTTGGTCTCATCCTCCCTCTCCATCGATAACCACTGCAAGGCTTTTGAAAGCACTAGCCCTGTGATCAGGAGGAACACTGACCTGGCCTAAATCCAACACAGATTGTCGCTACATTCATGCAGCTTGGTAACAAGCACTAGGCCACTCCATGGGATGCTCCTTATCCCTCCTACCCCCATCATCTTCAGAGGAAAGCACATAAAACTACCTGAAGATTGTCGTTATTCTCTTACATGTATGGCTTTTCTGGAGATAAATCCTCATGGGGAAATTTCTGGGGAATAAAAACCAATCTCATCATATATAAATGTATATTCATGTTCATACCTAGAAACTTATCTTACTTCAAGTGATGTATTTTTGTGGAAAGTGAGTGAAGAAGAACCTGACAGAACTCCAATAACACCTCTGAAAGTGTCTTGTTTATTTATATTTATGTCTTTGTTATCTGTTTTCCAATAAGTTGCAAACTCTCTGAGGACAGAGACCTTGTTTATCTTGTTCATCACTGTATCACCAATATTCACAATGCCTGGTCTATAGTAGATGCTTAATAAATATTTTTTCAATGAATGAATTAATTAAATACGTCCAAAAAGACTGTAAAACAGAATGTATAACATGGTTGTAATTGTCTAAACCAAAGAGAGAAAGTGTGTGTGTCTGTGTGTGTGTGTGTAGGCAGAGAAAAAATATTAAAAATATCAATATTTTGAGAAGCTTTTAAACTACTTTGGTGATCACTTAAATTCTAAAGGCAAATTAAAACTCTATGTCTTGAGGGAAAATTTTTTAAGATAGTATCATTGATTACAAAGCTCAAGCTAAATAAAGCCCCTAGAGATTTCCCGTGTTCAGTATGGTAAAGTCTGATCTCTTTTATTTGTTTATTTTATTGAGATTAAATTCACATAACATAAAATTCACCATTTTACCCATTTAAAAGTGTACAACTTAGTGGCTTCCAGTACATTCACAGTGTTGTGCAACCATCACTGCTGTCTAATTTCAGAATTTTTCATCACCCCAAAAAGAAACCCTTTACCATTGTCACTCCCTATTACCCCTCCCCCAGCCCCTGGCAATCACTAATCTTCTTTCTGTCTCTGTGGAATTGTCTCTTCTGGATATTTCATTTAAATAGAATAATGCAATATTTATTTTCTGTGTCTGGTTTATTTCACTCAGAATAATGTTTTCAAGATTCATCCATGTTGTATTGCGTATCAGTACATCATTCTTTTTATGACTATACAGTTCACTTTACACCCTGCTTTAACCACATATTACCGCAAAAAAGAAATGATAATTATGTGACGTGGTAGAGGTGTTAGCTAACACTACTGTGGTGCTCATACTGTAATATATAAATATATCAAATCAATACATTGTACACGTTAAACTTACAAAACGATATCTGTCAATTATATCTCAATAAAAAAAGAAATTATAGCCAGCAGGTTGGTCAACTGTTTCTGTAAATAAAGTTTTATTGGAACATACACACAAAAGAAATACAATTAACTTTTGTATATTGACCTTGTAGCTTGCGACCTTGTAACTTGCAACCTTGCTAAATTCACTTATAAGATCTGGCAGTTATTGGATTCCCATAAAGTTTTCTATGTACACAATCAAACTGTTTGCTAATATTGACAGTTTCAGTTTTCCCTATCCAACCCCATGCCTTTTATTTCTTTTTTTGTGACTCGATTTTGAATAAAACTAGTAAGAATAGAAAAAACATACCACAAGTTTTGATGAGTCATATTTTTACTATCATTGAGTTTGAAATATTTTCTAACGTCCATTGTGGTTTCCTCATTTACCCATAGTTATTTAAAAATGTTTTACTAAATTTCTAAACATATGGGTGTTTTCTAGTTATCTCTCTGTGGCTAATTTCTTACTTTTACTTCACTGAGGTCATATAACATACTCAATATGATTTCAATTATTTGGAATTTGTTGAAACTTGCCTGTGTCAGAAGTTGGAGGAGGAGATTGGCAGCTGAGGTGTCTTCAAAAGAATTATAATTCTTTTAATTTTCTTTGCATCTGTGATTATATCTCCTTTTTTATTTCAAATTTTGTACATGTGGAATTTCTTATTTTTATTTAGTTATTGATTTTATCTTGTTTTTCATCAAAGAATCAACTCTTCTTTAAGCTCTCAGACTGAGATTAATTAATCAATCATAATATTTTAAACTTATCTTTATTTACACATGTAAGACAGAAAGATGTTCTCATTACAAAAATTTAACCAATACAGATATAACTAAAGTCCCTCTTGATCATTATTCCCAATCCCAGGCCCTTTGCAGACCCGTTTATGGAATTTCATTTTCCCCTTTTCTCACCCAATTACCGTCCTCCTCAAGAAAAGGAAGGTATTAGTTTTGTCTAAGTTATAACAGTGGAATTTTAAGAGTCAAAACCTTATTTAAATACTCATTTCAGCTCCAATCCTGGTCCACTCTGACTCAACATGGTTTTACACCATCAAAAATATGCCTTAAATATCACGAGACTGGGCTCCCAATCCCAAAACTTATGATATAGTTATGTCCTTATATTTAGTGAAATAACATTATTAGGGCTATGTAAATGTTCACTGTGGAACCAAATAAAGATTACATTTCCCATTTTTATAACTTGTTTAACTGGAACTTCTAAGTATCTTCCTGTTCTTCTTTTACTGTTTTCCCTTTACTTATCCTCTTTTTTTCAAGAGTTCCATCGTATAACATATTCTTTTTTGCTTAGAGACTGACCTCCTGGACCCATTCATCCTCTTACTCCAATATGGGCTGATTCTCTCCAGGTCTGAGGCTCAGTTATCAATTTGGGACTTTTCTTCACCCTCCCTCAGGATAGTGCCTGGTTCCTGGATCCTATGTCTTCCTATTTTTTAATATACTCCTTTATTTTGGTATAAAACATTCTCTAATCACTTCTTGAGAATGGCTTTCTTGAGAAAATATCTTTATTCTCATTTCTCATTTGATTGATTATCTGGCTGCACATAAATGGCTGCAGTGTGCATTAATTCCAAAATGTGTTTGACCATAGGAACTTTGGCCATGGGCATCCTATTATCTCACAGGGCTCTGTGGAAATATACTTTGGGGAAAGTTTTCCCTTTGAGAGAAAGCTGGATTCAGTTCAGATTTTGCAAATATTGTGTGAGATGATGAGGCTGTACTTGATGGGGAGCTTGGTAAAGGTGTATTTTTTTTCACTTACACTCGTGCATCTGCTTTACCACCATGAAATGCCTTCACTCAGCTAATCCTGTCCATAGTAGAAATTAATATTGCTAGCGCTGTGGTGGGATTTTTATATTATGTGTATCCTAAACCTAAATCCTGCTCCCTTGTGCTTATTTATCCCGCAAATTGGTGACAGTGGATGCTAGGCATTGTGTTATGTGATTTGAATGCGTTATATGATGGGGTAGATACAATTAGCTTCATTCACAAATTAGAAAACTGGAACTCAGAGAGCTCAATTGACTTGCTGAAAGTCACACAGTTAGTAAATGGGAGAGCTAGGATTTGAACCCAGGAAATTTGACTCTAAAACCTGTGCCACTATGTTATATAGCAATAACAACTAGCCTGTACAAACATTCCTGAATTAAGGCACTGTCATCATCAAAGAGTTCTGTGTGACTATTAAGACTTTCCACTATTGTGTATGTTAAATACATTTCTCCACTTTTATCCCAGTATCTATTCAATATTTTTAATTACAGCCCTTTCTTGTGGTCACAAACAGATATATCACAACAGCAGCAATGCAAAAACCATTTTTACTACCATTGTTAGACTACTATCACGTGTCATGGATTTAACCCAATGACCTGTAATATAATGGTGCTGACTAATATTTTTTCATTTATCTGGGAATAAGAGAGAATCTCTAACACAGAACTTGCTTGGGACCTGAGTTATGAGTAACCAGAATCTTATTCTTCCTCATCTCCAGGTTTGTGGGTTCTGGGGTGCCACAACTCAGACTTTCGGAACAGAGGCATGACAGCCTTACTGAAGGTTTCTAGTTGTAACAGGAACACTGGTGATTATTATGAGGACATATATGAAGATATTCCAACCTCCTTGCTGAATGAAAAGAATATCATTGAACCCAGAAGCTTCTCCCAGAATTCAAGGCACCCTAGCACTAGGCAAAGACGAGTCAAAGCCAACACAACTCCAGAAAATGATGTAGAGAAGATTTACCTTCGGTCTGGAGAGAGAACACAGCTGCTTAAAGTACAAAGTGTCTCCTCTAGTGATTTGTTGATGCTCTTGGGACAGAATCCTACTCCACACGCATTATCCTTATCTGATCTCCAAGAAGTCACATATGAGGCTAACGACCATTTACTTGGAACAATAGAAAGAAACAAGGGCCCATCTGAAGTGGCATATCTCACACCAGAGCTCCATCACAGTGGGGATAGAGTATTTTCTCCTGAGCCAGAACTGCAGTTAAGATTAAATGAGAATTTGGGGACAACTATATCAGTAGAGTTGAAGAAACTTGATTTTAAAATTTCTAGTTCATCAAACGATCTAATGATCTCGCCAACAATTCCATCAGACAAGTTGGCAGCAGGTATTGAAAAGACAGGGTCGTTAGGACGCCCAAATATGCCAGTTCAGTTTAGTAGTCAACTAGACACCACTGTATTTGGCAAAAATTCACCTCACCTTATTGAGCCTGCTGTACCTTTGGGCTTGAGTGAAGGAGATAATGATTCCAAGTTGATTGAAGCAGCTTTAATGAATAGGCAAGAAAGTTCACTGGAAGAAAATGTATTGTCAATGGAAAGTGAAAGGTTATTTAAAGAGGAAGGAATTCATGGACCTGTTTCATTGACTAAAGATAATGCTTTATTCAAAGTTAATTTCTCTTTTGTAAAGACAAACAAGGCACCAATTAACACAACAACTACTAGAAAGACTCACATTGATGGCCCAACATTATTAATTGAGAATAGAACATCAGTCTGGCAAGATATTATATTAGAAAGTAACAGTGGTTTTCCAGAAGTGACTTCTTTGATTCATGATGAAACGTTTATGGACAAAAATACTACAGCTTTGGGGCTAAATCATGTGTCAAATAAAACTACTGCATCAAAAAATATGGAAATGATCCGCCAAAAAAAAGAGGACTCTGCACCACTAGGTGAAGAAAATCCAGATATATCATTCTTCAAGATGTTGTTCTTGCCAGATTCAGCAAATTTGATAAAAAGGCCCCTTTGCAAGAACTCCCTGAGCTCTGGGCAAAGGCCCAGTCCAAAGCAATTAATATCTTTAGGATCAGAAAAATCCGTGAAAGATCAGAATTTCTTGTCAGAGAAGAATAAGGTGGTAGTAGGAGAAGATGAATCTACAAAGGACACAGGACTCAAAGAGATGATTTTTCCAAACAGCAAGAGCATATTTCTTACTAACATGGCTAATGTCCAAGGAAATGATACACACAATCAAGAGAAAAACTCCCAGGAAGAGATAGAAAGGAAGGAAAAATTAATCCAAAAGAATGTAGTTTTGCCTCAGGTGTATACAGTGACTGGCACTAAGAATTTCCTGAAGAACCTTTTCTTACTAAGTGCTAAGCAAAATGTTGAAGGCTTAGATGAGGGGACGTATACTCCAATACTTCAAGACACTAGGACATTAATTGAGTCAGCAAATAGAGCAATGACTCACATGGCCCATTTCTCAAAAGTAAGGGAGGAAGCAAACTTGGAAGCCTTTGGAAATCAAACAAAGGAAATGGTAGAGAAGCATCCAAGCACCACAAGGATGGCTCCTAATCCACATCAGCAGAATGTTATCACTCACCATGGTAAGCGGGCTTTGAAACAATTCAGACTCCCACGAGAAGAAACAAAACTTGAAAGGGGGCTAATTTTGAATGATACCTCAACCCAGTGGTCCAAAAACATGAAATATTTGATCCAAGGCACCCTCACACAGATAGAGTACAATGAGAAGGATAAAAGAGCCATTACTCAGTCCCTCTCGTCAGATGGTTCTGTGAGGAGTCATGGCATCACTCAAACGAATGGCTCTGCATTACCCATTGCAAAAGTATCAGTATTTTCATCAATTAGACCTAGAGATCTGACCAAGATCCCATCCCAAGACAACTCTTCTCATCTTCTAGCATCAGCCTGTAGTTATACCTTTAGGGAGAAGAGTTCTGGGATCCAAGAAAGCAGTCATTTCTTACAAGGAGCCAGAAAAAATAACCTGTCTTTAGCCTTCCTAACCTTGGAAATGATCAGAGGTCAAGGAAAGATCAGCCCCCTGGGGAGCTTGTCTGAAGCATCTGGCAAAGTTGAATTACTTCCTAAAGTTCATGTTCATCAGGAAGACTCTTTCCCTATGAAAACTAGTGATGGTTCCCCTGGCCACCTGGATCTCATGGAAGAGATTTTCCTTCAGAAAGCACAGGGACCTGTTCAGTTGAATAAAGTAAATAGACCTGGGACAATAGCCTTTCTGAAGTGGGCAGCAGAAAGCTCTGAAAAGACTCCCTCCAAACTGCTGGGTCCCCTTGCTACCGAGATACCAAGAGAAGAGTGGAACTCCCAAGAGAAGTCTCAAAAAACCAAAGCTTTTAAGGCAAAAGACACCATTTCATCCTTGGACCCTTGTGAAAACAGTCATTCAATAGCAGCAAGAAATAAAGGACAAGATAAGCCCCAAGGAGAAGCCACCTGGGCAAAGCAAGAAGAGACTGGAAAGTTGTGCTTTCAAAACCTACCAGTCTTGAAACACCATCAGAGGCAAATGACCCTTACTACTGTTCAGCCAGAGGAAGACAAAATTGACTATGATGATACCTTCTCAACTGAAACAAAGAGAGAAGATTTTGACATTTATGGTGAGGAGGAAAATCAAGACCCCCGCAGCTTTCAAAAGAGAACACGACATTATTTTATAGCTGCAGTGGAACGGCTCTGGGATTATGGGATGAGTAGATCCCCCCATGCACTAAGAAACAGGTATGGGTACATTTATTATTCCTTTGTACTGCTAGTGTGACATTTGACTTTACCATGTGCTGAAACAAGAGGAAATGCATAGCCAATCTGCAGCAGTGAAACTCCAAAGATTGCTTTATAGAGGAACTCTAAGAACCAGGTGGCAAAGTCTAGATAAAGCTGAGGAGTAAATTGGAGGTAGATGATGACCCAGCAATGAGAGTTAGAGGATGGTAAATCCAGATGGTATGAAACTCTTACTCTGGTGGGATGGAGGAAAAGAAGAGGGGTTTACAAAAGAGTAGAGGGTCAAGAAGCAGCAATGGGGAACAGGAAGAAAGTAAACCTTACCTTTCAGCCTTATGAGTTGCACAAGAAGTCTTGGTCTCATGAGAGAGCCCTGAAAGAGGCAAGAGGAAGAGGTGAAGTGTGTGGTAAAGAGGTTGAGGATGCAGGGAAAGTTCTTTTCGATTGTACTGAGGATCCAGAGGGAAAAATGGGAGGATTTGATTGTTAGGGGAGTAGAGGGAGGTTGGGCAGGGGAGAGAAAGCACAGAAAAATTTGGAAGATAAACATAAGGAGAAAAATCAGTTAACAAATATTTATCGAGCATGTACTATATGCCAGACATTTTTGCAGACACTGGAGTGCAGCAATGTAGGAGCTTACAGTCTATTGGGGAGAGCAACAGATAATAACTTAGTATAAAAACAAATAGGAGAATCTTTTTTTTATTGAGGTCAAAATGGTTTATAACTGTGAAATTCCAGGTGTACATTATTATTTATCAGTATTCTGTATAGACTTCATCGTGCTCACCACTAATAGTCTAATTTTTATCCATCACCATACATATATGCCCCTTTACCCCTTTCTCCCACCCCCAAACCCCCTTCCCCTCTGGTAACCACCAATTTGTTCTCTTTGTCCACATGTTTGTTTATCTTCCACATATGAGTGAAACTGTACGGTGTTTGTCTTTCTCTGTCTGGCTTATTTCACTTAAGATAATGCCCTCAAGGTACATCCATATTGTTGCAAATGGGATGATTTTGTCTTTTTATAGCTGAGTAGTATTCCATTGTATATATATATACCACATCGTCTTTATCCATTCTTCCATTGATGGGCACTTGAGTTGCTTCCATGCCTTGGCTATTGTGAATAATGCTGCAGTGAACATAGGGGTGCATAAATCTCTTTGAATTGTTGATTTCAAGTTCTTTGGATGAATACCCATTAGTGGGATAGCTGGATTGTATGGTATTTCTGTTTTTAGTTTTTTGAGAAATCTCCATGCTGTTTCCCATAGTGGCTGCACCAGTTTGCATTCCCACCAGCAGTGTATGAGGGTTCTCTTTTCTCCACATCCTCTCCAACATTTGTTGATTTTTGTCTTGGTAGTTATAGCCATTCTGATGGGTGTGAAATGATATCTTGTTGTAGTTTTGATTTACATTTCCCTAATGATTAGTGATGTTGAACATCTTTTCATGTGCCTGTTGGCCACCTGTATATCTTCTTTGGAAAAATGTCTGTTCGTATCCTCTGCCCATTTCTTGATCAGGTCGTTTGTTTTTTTATTGTTGAGTTGTATGAGTTCTTTATATGTTTTGGAGATTAACACCTTGTCAGATATTTTATTTGCAAATATTTTCTCCCAGTTTGTGGGTTGTCTTTTCATTTGTTCATGGTTTCCTTTGCTTTGCAGAAGCTTTTTAGTCTGATGTAGTCCCATTTGTTTATTTTTTCTTTAGTTTCCCTTGCCCAAGTAGACATGGTATTTGAAAAGATGCTGTGAAGACCAATGTCAGCAAGTTTACTGCCTATATTTTCTTCTAGGAGTTTTATGGTTTCAGGCCTTACCTTCACGTCTTTAATACATTTTGACTTAATTTTTGTGTATAGTGTAAGATAATGGTCTACTTTCATTCTTTTGCATGTGGCTCTTCAGTTTTCCTAACACCATTTATTGAAGAGAATTTTCTTTCTTCATTGTATTTCTTGGCTCCTTTGTAGAAGATTAGCTGTCCATAGATGTGTCGTTTTATTTCTGGGCTTTCAATTCTGTTCCATTGATCCGTGTGTCTGTTTTTGTGCCAGTGTCATGCTGTCTTGATTATTATGGCTTTGTAGTATATTTTGAAGTCAGGGATTGTGATGCCTCCAGCTTTGTTCTTTTTTCTCAGGATTGTCTTCAGTATTCAAGGTCTTTTGTTCTTCCATATAAATTTTAGGAGTCTTTGTTCTATTTTCATTAAGACTGTCATTGGGTTTCTGATTGGGATTGCATTGAATCTGTAGATTGCTTTAGGTAATATGGACACTTTAACTATGTTTATTCTTCCAATCCTTGTGCATGTAGTATCTTTCCATTTCTTTATGTCATCTTCAATTTCTTTCAATACTATTTTATAGTTTTCAATGTATAGATCTTTCACATTCTTGGTTAAATTTATTCCTAGATATTTTTTGTTGTGGTGGTGGTGGTTATAAATGGGATTGTATTGTTGAGTTCTCTTTCTGCTAGTTCGTTATTAGAGTATAGAAATGCAACTGATTCTTGTAAGTTGATTTGTACCCTGCAACTTTACTGTAGTTGTTGACTATTTCTAGTAGTCTTCTGATGGATTCTTTAGGGTTTTCTATTTATAGAATCATGTCATCAACAAACAGCAAGAGTTTCACTTCCTATTTTCCAGTTTGGATTCCTTTTATTTTTTTTCCTTGCCTAATTGCTCTGGCCAAAACTTCCACTACTATGTTGAATAAGAGTGGCGACAGTGGGTACCCTTATCTTGTTCCTGTTCTCAGAGGAATGGCTTTCAGTTTTTCACCATTGAGTATGATGTTGGCTGCAGGTTTGTCATATTTGGTCTTTATTATGTTAAGGTACTTTCCTTGTATACCCATTTTATTGAGAGTTTTTATCATAAATGGATGTTGGATCTTGTCAAATGCTTTCTCTGAATCTATTGAGATGATCATGTGATTCTTATTCCTCATTTTGCTAATGTGGTGTATCACATTAATTGATTTGTGGATGGCAAACCATCCCTGCTTCCCCAGAATAAATCTCATTTGATCATGGTGTATGATCCTTTTAATGTATTGCTGTATTTGGTTTGCCAATATCTTGTTGAGGATTTTTGCATCTATGTTCATCAGCAATATTGGGCTGTAATTTTTCTTCTTTGTATTGTCCTTGTCTGGTTTTGGTATCAGGGTGATGTTGGCCTCTTAGAATCAGTTAAGAAGTATTCTGTTTTCTTCAATTTTTTGGAATTGTTTGAGAAGGATAGGTATTAAATCTTCCTTGAAGGGGAACCGTCATACACTGCTGATGGGAGTGCAAACTGGTGCAACAACTATGGAAAACATTATGGAGAGTCCTCAAAAAATTAAGAATATATCTACCATGTGATCTAGCTATTCCACCACTGGCTATTTACCCAATGAACATGAAAACACGAATGTGAATGCATAAAGATACATGCACCCCTATGTTAATTGCAGCATTATTCACAATAGCCAAGACTTGGAAGCAACCTTGGTGCCCATCAAGGGATGAATGGATAAAGATGTGGTATCTATACACAATGGAATACTACTCAGCCATAAGAAATGATGAAATCCAGCCATTTATGACAACATGCATGGACCTTAAGGGTATTATGCTAAGTGAAATAAGTCAGAGAGAGAAAGTCAAATACCGTATGATCTCACTCATAAGTAGAAGATAAAAATGACAAACAAACACATAGAGACAGAGATTGGATTGGTGGTTACCAGAGGTGAAGAGGAGAAGAAGGAGAGTGAAAGGGGTGATTAAGCACAGGTGTGTGGTGATGGATTATAAGTAGTCTTTGGGTGGTAAACATGATGTAATCTACACAGAAATAGAAATATATAATGATGTATGCCTGAAATTTATGTAATTTTATGAACCAATGTTATTGCAATAAAAATAAATAAATAAATAAATAAATAATAAATCTTCTTTGAATGTTTGGTAGAATTCTCCTGAGAAGCCATCTGGTCCTGCAGTTTTGCTTTTTGGAAGGTTTTTGATTATTGTTTCAATCTCTTTACTTGTGATTGGTTTATTCGGATTCCCTATTTCTTATTAATTCAGTTTTGGGAGGTTGTATGAGTCTAAGAATTTATGTGTTTCTTCCATGTTATCAAATTTGTGGGCATATAGGTTTTCATAGTATTCTCTTATAATCGTTTGTATTTCTGTAGTATCTGTTGTAATTTTTCCTCTTTTATTTCTAATTTTATTTATTTGAGATTTCTCTCTTTTGTTCTTATTGAGTCTGGCTAAGGGTCTGTCAATTTTGTTTATCTTCTCAAAGAACCAGCTCTTGGTTTCATTAATCCTATCTACTGATTTTTAGTCTCTATTTCATTTATTTCTGCTCTGATTTTTATTATTTCCTGCCTTCTGCTGACATTGGGCTTTGTTCTTTTTCTAGTTCTGTTAGGTGCATTTTAAGATTGCTTGAGATTTTTCTTGCTTGTTGAGGTAGGCCTGTATTGCTATGAATTTCCCTCTCATGACCACTTTTGCTGCATCTCCTAAGAGTTGATATGTTGTATTTTCATTTTCATTTGTCTCCAGGTATTTTTTAATATCCCCTTTGATATCTTCACTGATTCCAGTGGTTGTTCACTAGCATGTTGTTAAGTCTCCACATATTTCTGACTTTGCCAGTTTTTTTTTCTTTTTGCTTTTTCTCCCCAAATCCCCCTAGTACATAGTTGTATATTTTAGTTGTGGGTCCTTGTAGTTGTGGCATGTGGGACACTGCCTCAACATGGCCTGGTGAGTGGTGTCATGTCCGTGCCCAGGATCAGAACCGATGAAACCCTGGGCTGCCAAAGCAGAGCACACGAACTTAATCACTTGGCCATGGGGCTGGCCCCCCAGTTTTTTTCTTATAGTTGATTTCCAGTTTCATAACATTGTGGTTGGAAAAGATGGTTAAGATGATTTTGATCTTCTTAAATTTATTGAGGCTTGCCTTGCTTCCCAATATATGGTCTATTTTTGAGAATGATCCATGTGCACTTCAGAAGAATGTGTATTCCGCTGTTTTTGGATGGAATGCTCTCTATATATCTATTAATTCCATCTGATCAAGTTTTTTGTTTAAATCTTCTATTTCCTTGTTGACTTTTTGTCTGTATGATCTATCCATTGATGTAGGTGGGGTGTTGAGGTCCCCTACTAGTTCTAATTTCTTCCTTTAGGTGTCTTAATAATTGCCTTATGTTCTTTGGTGCCCCTGTGTTATGTGCATGTATATTAATAAGTGTTATATCCTCTTGGTGGAATGTACTTTTTATCATTATACACTGCCTCTCTTGTTCTCTCATTGTCTTTTTTAACTTGAAGTCTGCTTTATCTGATATAAGTGTGGCAATACCTGCTTTCTTTTGTTTGCCATTAGCTTGGAGTATTGTCTTCCATCCATTCACTCTGAGCCTATGTTTGTCTTTAGAGCTGAGATGTGTTTCCTTGAGGCAGCATATTGTTGGGTCTTGTTTTCTAATCCACCCAGCTACTCTGTGTCTTTTGATTGAGAATTCAATCCATTTACATTTAGAGTGATTATTGACATATGAGGGCTTAATACTGCCATTTTATCTCTTTTTTTCTGGTTGTTCTATGTTTCCATTGGTTTTTTTCCTTTGTATTTCTGACTGCCATTTCATTTTGGTGGTTTTCTGAAGAGGTATTCTCAGTTTTCTCTCTTTTTGTGAATTGTGGCTCTGCTCTGAATTTTTGTTTAGCAGTTACCATGAGGATTGTATAAAAGATCTCATAGATGAAATAGTCCATTTTCTCATAGCCTCTTATCGCCATAGACCTAAGCAAGTTCCTTCCTTTTCCTCTCCCATTTTGAGTTATTGCTGTTACAAATTGTTCTGTTTTTAATGTTGTGAGTTTGTGACTAAGTCGAAGCATTTATCATTACTTTTGATGATTTCTTTCCCTTTATCTCTTAAGTTATAATTGAGTCTTTGCTTCCCTCTTCTGATAGAGAGCTGCAGTTTTCTTATTATGTATGTCTATTTATCTCCTTGCTCAGAGCTTTGTAGACCTGTGCCTTTTTGTTTCAGGTGTGAGGGCATCTTTAATTATTTCTTGTAGGGGAGGTCCAGCAGCAATGAACTCCCTCAGCTTTTGTTTACCTAGGAAAGCTTTTATTTCTCCATCATATCTGAAGGAAAGTTTCATTGGATAGAATAGTCTTAGCTGAAACAGTTTGTCTTTCAGTATTTTGAATATATCATTCCATTATCTCCTAGCCTGTAGTGTTTCTGCTGGGAAAGCCACTGAAAGCCTGATAGGGTTTCCTTTGCAGGTTATTTTCTTCTGCCTTGCTGCCCTTAATATTTTTTTCTCTGTCATTGACTTTTAGCATTTTTACTAATATATGCCTTGGGGAAGGTCTTTTAGCAGCAATGTAACTAGGCATTGTATTAGCTTTGTTTATTTTTAAATCCAGATCCATCCCCAGGTTTGGGAACTTCTCAGCTATTATTTCTTTGAACAAGGTCTCTGCTACTTTCTCTCTCTCTTCTCCCTCTTGAATACCTACAGTCCTGATGTTGCTTTTCCTAATTGAGTCTGATATTTCTCAAAGAATGCCTTCATTTTAAAAAAATCTTAGTTCTGTCTCCTCCTCCACTGGTAGAATTTCTATATTTTAATCCGCTAAATAACTAATTCTTTCCTCCACAACTTCAGCTCTATTTCTTATGGATTCTAGATTATTTTTTACTTCATTAATTGTGTTTTTCATATCCAGAATTTCTGCTGGATATTTTTTTATAGTTTCAGTCTCTCTGGTGATGAGATTCATTTTATTCCTGAGCTCATTAAATTGTCTTTCTGTGTTCTCTTGTAAATCGTTGAGTTTCTTTATGACAGCTATTTTGAATTCTCTATCATTTAGGTTGTTGGGGCATTTGTGGTAGTACTAGGTAATAGATTCCACCTGTTACTGCTAGGGAGCAGCAGGAGCAGAGTTTCTGGCCCAACCCCATCTGCTGGAAGCTGTGGGGGTATTATGGGCACTTGCCCCAGCTTGGTGTGCATTCAGGAGCTTGTGTGGACTGTGCTTGTTGGATGGGGATTCCTTGCTGTACTGAGCTAGGGCCAATCCTTGGCCCCGCAGGGGCATAGTGGGCTCCCCCTTCCCACTGGGAAAGCAATCACCAGCAGGCTAAGGGCTGCCACCCCCTCTTCCCACAGCTTCCTCAGGACATGTTACCTCTTTTGGGGCTCAGTGGCACTATGGATGCTCATATGAACCTGGAGTGTGCTTGCTCTGGTGTGTAGATTTGCTGTGGTCTCTGCTTGCAGTCTGCAGGGCCACTGTGCTTGGTGGGCGGGGCTTCCTCCCCAGGACTGAGCTAGGGCCACTCCTTGGCTCCACAGGGGCAAAGTGGGCTCCCCTTTGCTGCCAGGAAAGCCACCACAAGTGGGCTAAGGGCTGCCACCACCTCTTCCTACAGTCGCTCTGGTGCATGTTCCCACATTCAGGGTGCTTGTATCAGGCTGGAAAGCACTTGTGCATGTGCACAGGGCTACCAGGGGAGAGCAGGGCATGCTCACCTATCTCCACCACTTCCCAGGGGACCAGTCTATCCACCCTCAGATGTATGGCTGCCTGAGTCTCTCAGGCATCCTGTTGTGCTGTGTGGGCTTCCTCCGTTGTTTAGTGAATGTCCATTTAATTGTAGCTCAAAAGGGGGAGAGACAAAGGGAATGGCTCACTCCAAGTTGCTGACATCAGTCCTTCTTCTTCCATCTCTAATGTTATGTTTGCTAACCTGTTCTGATAGAAAGCTGCATTTTCTGATTTTCTCTGTCAATTTATCTCCTTGCTCAAGGCTTTGTAAACCTTTTCCTTTTTGTTTCAGGTATGAGAGTATTCTTCATGATTTCTTGTAATGTGAGTCTTGTGGCCACAAACTCCCTCAGCTTTGTTTGTCTGGGAAAGTTTTTACTTCTGAATCTGAAGGATAGTTTCACTGGATAGAGTATTCTTGGCTGAAAGATTTTGTTTTTCAGTATTTTGAAAATATCATTCTACTCTCTCCTGGACTGTAAGGTTTCTGCTAAGAAGTCTGCTGAAAGCCTGATGAGGGTTCCTTTGTAGATTATACTCTTCTGCCTTGCTGCACTTAATATGTTTTCTTTGTCATTGACTTTTACTAATATATGCCTTGGACTAGGTCTTTTTGCATTCATGTAATTAGGAGTTCTATTTGCTTCATTTACTTGTAATTCCAGTTCCTTCCCCAGGTTTTGGGAACTTCTCAGCTATTATTTCTTTGAACCAGCTCTCTGCTCCTTTCTCCCTGTCTTCTCCCTTTGGAATACCTATAATCCTTATTTTGCTTTTTCCAACTCCATCAGCTATTTCTCAGAGAATTTCTTCTTCTTTTTTTAGTCTTAGTTCTCTCTCCTCTACCTGAAGCATTTCTATATTTCTGTCCTCTAAATTGCTAATTCTGTCCTCCATAATGTCAGCTCTGTTTTTTAAGGTTTCTAGATTGCTTTTTATCTCATTCATTGTGTTCTTCATGCCCATCATTTCTGTTTGTTTTTTTGTTTGTTTGTTTGTTTGTTTTAGAGTTTCAATCTCTTTTGTGAAGAATTTCTTCTGCTCATTAATTTTATTCTTGAGTTCACTGAATTATCTGAGTTTTCTTGTAACTTGTTGAGTTTCTTTATGATATCTATTTTGAATTCTCTGTCATTTAGACTGTAAATTTATGTGACTTCAGGATTGGTTTCTGGATACTTGTCATTTTCCTTCTAATCTGGAGTGTTAATGTAGGTCTTCATGGTGTTTGATGACGTGGACCTTTGCCTGTGCTTAGTGGTAGTATCTAGTCACAGATTCCACCTGCTGCCACTGTGGGGGGGGGAGCTATTTTCTGAACCTGCTGCATCTGCTGAAAGTTGTGCCCATCTGCTGGAAGGTGTGCTGATAGAGTTCATCTGCATTTGCTTCTGACTGTCACTGCTTGGCAGGTCCCACGCTCAGGCACAGGTGCTCTGGTGTGGATCTGCTGCCCTGGCCAACTGGCCAAGCTGGTGGACCAGGCAGGAAGGAAGGGGAAGGTCACTTTCTTTTGTGCCTGCAAGCCCACTCTGCACTCATTGGTGGCCCACCTGGGCTGCTGGGCTTGGTAGGGGTGCCCATGCAGTGGCTGAGCCACCTCAGTGTGGAGCATTCCTGTGGGCTGGGATGCAACTCTGAAAGCAAAAGCATTGCTCTGGACGCCTGCTTGTTTCCCCATCTCCTCTTAGAGTTGCATGCCAGCCCATGCATGAGGTCCTGCACCCTAGATTGCTGCCACTGGGGAGGGGAAAGAGATCTGCTCACCTCCTTCCACTGCTTTCTGGGAATCCAGTACCCCCGCCTTCAGACATATGGCTACATGGATCTCTCAAACGTCCTATTGTACTGTGTGGGTGTCCTCTTTTGGTTAATGAATGTCCTTTTGGTTGTATCTTAGTGGTGAGAGACTAAGGGAACAGCTCACTCCACCATGATGCTGGTGTCCAAGTCCAAATCTGGGAATCTTGATGGTGCTAATCAGAAGATAGAATCAAATAATATGGTAGAGAGTGACTGGAGGTGTTACTTTAGCTGTGGTGGTCAAAGAAATCCTCTTTGTGGAGTTGAGACCTACATGATGATAAGAGGCCAGCTGATGGAGCTGTTAGAGAAGACGTTTCCAGGCCAGGGAACAGGAAATGCAAAGGTCCTGAGAATGGACCAAGGTTAGCATGTTTGAGGAATGGAAAAAGGACCAGCATGACTGGAGTACAGTAGAGTACTTGGGGGAGGGGTGGAGTGGTAGAGATGAGCAGTGGTCAGATAATACAGGTCCTAGAGGAAGGGTAGGTGCCCTCTTTATTACCCGTTGTCACTTTCTGACTTTGCTTTTTACCTCAAGTGAGCTCTTATTGCTAACAGCAACCATAGAATATTTCCCTAGTCCACTGACTTTCCCACTTTCCTGAACCTCTATCTTACATTTTCTGCTTTTTTCCTTAAATCTCCAACACCGTTTGCCCTTTCTCCAACACTCCTTCTCACTCCTAGCTGATGCTGTTCAATGAACTGCCACAGACTTCCAACATCACAGTTATCAACATCTGTACCCATATATTGTCTTCATGCTTATGACAATGTGACAATAAATGTACTGTCTGTGTTCCTAAGGTTAACCTCTTCAGTTTTGCACTTGATCCCACCCTTTCTGCCCTCACAAAAAATGTTGCTTCAGAAATGGCTTTTATCTCCATTATTCCATCAACACTACATTTTCAAGGTCATTGTTGATGTTTACATTACTAATTCTCAGTCCTCATCTTAGTTGAACTCATAGTAGTATTTGATAGTTGATACATGTTCTTCCTTGGTCTCTCTGATGCCACTTTTCTTAGATGTTGCCATTGTTGATATGGTTCCTGGCAAGCTCATGTGTGTTGAGAACTTCTCTGAATATCCTGCTCTGTGCTGTTGTGCTGTTCATGACCTGAGACAGACAGTTGCTATGAGTGTCATCAAAGCAGTGGATAAGAAGGCTGCTGGAGCTGGCGAAGTCACCAAGTCTTCCCCGAAAGCTCAACAGGCTAAATGAATATTGTCCCTAATACCTGCCACCCCAATCTTAGTCAGTGGTGGAAGAACAGTCTCAGAACTACCTCAAGTGGCCATTCAAATTTAATAGTCAAAGTTTAGTTACTAATAAATGCATCATAAAACCTTCAGAAGAAAAGGATAATGTTTTGTAGACCATTTCGTTTATTTGTGTTGCAGTTTTGAGTTATTAGTTTTTAAATCAGTGCTTTTTAATGGAAACAACTTGACTGAAAATCTTCACAGAGTTTTGAGACCAATTAAAACAAATTTTAATGGGAAAAAAAGACACATAGAATTAAATTGTACCCCCCCCCCCCCAAAAGAGCTTATAAGTGAGGTAGGGGTAAATGGAATTAAAGTATTCTAATGTCCTTGTATTTATTGTTCAGGAGAACAGTAAAGAAATTAATTAAGAATTTTTTGAGAATGATGAATATGTTCATTATGCTGATTGTTCTGATGGTTTTACATGTGTATACATACATAAAATCCCATCAAATTGTACACTTTGAATGTATGTAGTTTGTTATATTCTAATTACATCTTTTTTTTTGGCACCTGAGCTAACATCTGTTGCCAATCTTCTTTTTTTTTTTCCTTCTTCTCCCCAAAGCCCCCAGTACATAGTTGTATATCCTAGTTGTGAGTGCCTCTGGTTGTGCTATATGGGACGCTGCCTCAGCATGGCCTGATAAGCGGTGCCATGTCCACACCCAGGATCCAAACCAGCAAAGCCATAGACCACTGAAGCAGAGTGCATGAACTTAACCACTCGGCCATGGGGCCGGCCCCCTAATTACATCTTGATAAAGGTGGAAATTTTTCTAAAAAAGATATTGATTACATGAAGACTTTGCTAAGTTAAAGATTCATGTTGTGATTTCTAAGGTAAGCATTAAAATGGTAGACATCAAGTGTGCAACATCCAAGAGTAAAGGGAAAATTAAAATAATCAATACAAAAGAAGGCAAGAAAGGGAAAAAAGAAACAGAATAGGAAAAAGAAGATGGTAGCTACAAATCCGAATATATCAGAATTAATATTAATTATAAATGGATTAAATGGTCCAGTTAAAAGACAAAGATTGGCTTACCTGACTTTAAAATATAACTAGATGCTGTTTCCAAGCTACAGATCTAAAGCATAAGAGTATAAAAGGTTGAAAGTAAAAGGATGGAGAACAGCATGCCGTGAAAATATTAACCAAAAGAAAGCTAGTGTGACTTCTGCTCCTGGGTAGAGAGTAGGTCATGGCAGACCAACACTCCTGCTGCAACAACTATAAAAACTAGAAAAATAAAAAAATTCATATTTTAAAAATCATTGGAGAGCTGTGGAGCAATAAGAATTAGATGAGCCAAAATTTAAGTGGAGGAGGGGGAGAGGACTACCTAGTTGAGGTGATGATCACGAGCTACTTTCTTTCTTGGTGGCCTTTGCTGAAATGTCTTAAGGGCTGAAGGAACAAAGATTTTCTAATTTCTAAGTCAAAAATCTTGGATGGGCATGCCTGAGAAACAGGGATAAACCAGAGGTCAACTGAGTTGTACCAAAATTGCAAGCAGCCCTAAGTGCAAAACTTGATTGGATTGAGATCATCAACCCTTCATTCCTTCTGCCTAACAGAATGAAGGGAGCATGCTTTCTTCTAGAAAATATTATCTAAAGCCTCCATAGCTTTTGCTACACAATATCCAGTATACAGTGAAGAATTATAAGACTGTGAAGAGGCAGGAAAGTGTGATTGGTAATCAAGAGAAAAAGTAGATATCAGAATCAAACCACAGATGATCCAGATATAGGGATTAACATACAGGGACTTTAATATAATTTTTGTAAATGAAAGAAAATAGAGAACAGATTGACAATATTGATGAGAAAATGGAGAATTTCAATTAGAAATTGGAATCTATTTCAAAAAATCAAATGGTCGTTCTGAATTGGAAAACACATCATCTAAAATTAAAAGCTCGTTGGATGAGTTATTTCAAGATAAACACCACAGAAGACAGGATTAGGGTCAAGCAAATGTATCTAAATAGAAGCACAGAAAGGAAAAAGAATGGTGGAGCACTCTCAAATGATATAGCATAAGTGTAATTGGAGTCCTTGGAGGAGAGCATGCAGAAAATGGGACAGGAAAAAAATTGAAGAGATAAGGTCTAAGAATTTTCCAAAATTGATGAAACATATCAAGTCACAGATTCAAGAAGCTAAATATACTCTAAGCAAGATAAATACAAAGAAAATGTACATAGGCAAATAAAAATCAAACCTAAGAAAACCAAGGATAAAGGGGAGATATTAAAGATCAGAGAGAAAAAAATATACATTACCTCCAAAGGAACAATAAGATTGATAGCTGACTTTTTTTTTATTGAGTTAATGACAAGTTGCAATCTTGTGAAATTTCAGTTGTACGTTAATGTTTGTCAGTCATGTTGTAGGTGCACCACTTCACCCTTTGTGCCCACCCCCCACCCCACCTTTCCCCTGGTATCCACTAAACTGTTCTTAGTCCATAATTTTAAAGTCCTCATATGAGTGGAGTCATACACAGATTATCCTTCTCTCGCTGGCTTATTTCACTTAACATAATTCCTTCAAGGTCCATCCATGTTATTGCAAATGGAATGATTTTCTTCTGTTTTACAGCTGAGTAGTATTCCATTGTATATATGTACCACATCTTCTTTATCCATTCGTCTGTTGCTGGGCACTTAGGTTGCTTCCACGTCTTGGCTATTGTAAATAATGCTGCAATGAACATTGGGGTGCATAGGACTTTTGGGATTGCTGACTTCAAGCTCTTTGGATAAATACCCAGTAGTGGGATGGCTGGACCATATGGTAGTTCTATTTTTAATTTTTTGAGGAATCTCCATACTGTTTTCCATAGTGGCTGCACCAGTTTGCATTCCCACCAGCAGTGTATGAGGGTTCCTTTTTCTCCACAACCTCTCCAACATTTGTTACTATTAGTTTTAGATATTTTTGTCATTCTAACAGGTGTAAGGTGATATCTTAGTGTAGTTTTGATTTGCATTTCCCTGATGATCAGCGATGATGAGCATCTTTTCATGTGCCTATTGGCCATCCGTATATCTTCTTTGGAGAAATGTCTGTTCATGTCTCCAGCCCATTTTTTGATTGGGTTGTTTAATGTTTTGTTGTTGAGTTGTGAGAGTTCTTTATATATTATGGATATTAAGCCTCTGTCAGATATATGACTTGCAAATATTTTTTCCCAGTTAATGGGTTGTTTTTTTGTTTCAATCCTGTTTTCATTTGCCTTGAAGAAGCCCTTTAGTCTGATGGAGTCCCATTTGTTTATTCTTTCTGTTGTTTCCCTTGTCTGAGAAGGCATGGTGTCCAAAAAGATCCTTTTAATACTGAGGTCAAAGAGTGTACTGCCTACGTTTTCTTCCAGAAGCCTTATGGTTTCAGGTCTCACCTTTAGGTCTTTGATCCATTTTGAGTTTATTTTGGTGAATGGTGAAAAAGAATGGTCAATTTTCATTCTTTTACATGTAGCTTTCCAGTTTTCCCAGCACCATTTGTTGAAAAGACTTTCTTTTCTCCATTGTATGCCCTCAGCTCCTTTGTCAAAGATAAGCTGTCCATAGATGTGTGGTTTTATTTCTGGGCTTTCAATTCTGTTCCATTGATCTGTGCACCTGTTTTTGTACCAGTACCATGCTGTTTTGATTACTGTAGCTTTGTAGTATGTTTTGAAGTCAGGGATTGTGATGCCTCCCGTTTTGTTCTTTTTTCTCAGGATGGCTTTAGAAATTCGGGGTCTTTTGTTGCCCCATATGAATTTTAGGATTCTTTGTTCTAATTCTGTAAAGAATGTCATTGGGATTCTGATTGGGATGGCGTTGAATCTGTAGATTGCTTTAGGTGGAACGGACATTTCAACTATGTTTATTCTTCCAATCCATGTACATGGAATGTCTTTCCATCTCCTTATGTCGTCATCCAATTCTCTCAGAAAGGCCTTGTAATTTTCATTATATAGGTCCTTCACTTCCTTAGTTAAGTTTACCCCAAGGTATTTTATTCTTTTTGTTGCGATTGTGAATGTTATTGTGTTCTTGAGTTCTTTTTCTGTTAGTTCATTATTGGAGTATAGAAATGCTACTGATTTATGCAAATTGATTTTATACCCTGCAACTTTGCTGTAGTTGTTGATTACTTCTAACAGTTTTCCAATGGATTCTTTGGGGTTTTCTATATATAAGATCATGTCGTCTGCAAACAGCAAGAGTTTCACTTCTTCCCTCCCTATTTGGATTCCTTTTATTCCTTTTTCTTGCCTGATTGCTCTGGCCAGGACCTCCAGTACTATGTTAAATAATAGTGGTGATAGAGGGCATCCTTGTCTCGTTCCTGTTTTCAGGGGATGGCGTTCAGTTTTTGCCCATTGAGTATGATGTTGGCTGTGGGTTTGTCATATATGGCCTTTATTATGTTGAGGTAGTTTCCTTCTATGCCCATTTTGTTCAGAGTTCTTATCATAAATGGCTGTTGGATCTTGTCAAATGCCTTCTCTGCATCTATTGAGATGATCATGTGGTTTTTATTCCTCAGTTTGTTGATGTGGTGTATCACGTTGATTGATTTGCGGATGTTGAACCATCCCTGTGTCCCTAGTATGAATCCCACTTGATCATGATGTATGATCCTTTTGATGAATTGCTGAATTCTGGTTGCCAAAATTTTGTTTAGAATTTTTGCATCTATGTTCATCAGTGATATTGGCCTGTAGTTCTCTTTTTTCGTGGTGTCCTTGTCAGGTTTTGGTATCAGCATGATGTTGGCCTCATAGAATGTGTTAGGAAGTGTTCCATCTTCCCTAATTTTTTGGAATAGCTTGAAAAGGATAGGTATTAAATCCTCTCTGAAAGTTTGGTAGAATTCCCCAGGAAAGCCATCTGGTCCTGGGGTTTTATTCTTTGGGATGTTTTTGATTGCTGTTTCAATCTCTTTCCTTGTGATTGGTCTGTTCAAATTGTCTGCCTCTTCTTGAGTGAGCTTTGGGAGATTGTAGGAGTCCAAGAATTTATCCATTTCCTCTAGGTTATCCATTCTGTTGGCATATAGTTTTTTGTAGTATTCTCTTATAATCCGTTGTATTTCTGCAGAGTCTGTTGTTATTTCTCCTCGCTCATTTCTGATTTTGTTTATTTGAGCTTTCTCCCTTTTTTTCTTTGTAAGTCTGGCTAGTGGTTTGTCAATTTTATTTATCTTCTCCAAAAACCAGCTCTTTGTCTCATTGATCTTTTCTACTGCCTTTTTCGTTTCAATAGTATTTATTTCTGCTCTGATTTTTATTATTTCTCTCCTTCTGCTGACTTTGGGCTTCATTTGCTCTTTTTTCTCTAGTTCAGTTAGGTGTACTTTAAGGTTGCTTATTTGGGATTTTTCTTGTTTGTTAAGATGTGCCTGTATTGCGATGAATTTTCCTCTTAATACAGCTTTTGCTGTATCCCATATGAGTTGGTATGGCATGCTATCATTTTCATTAGTTTCCAGGTATTTTTTTATTTCTTCTTTAATTTCTTCAATGATCCATTGCTTGTTCAGTAGTGTGTTGTCTAGTCTCCACATCTTTGTGCCTTTCTCAGCTTTTTTCTTGTAATTAATTTCTAGCCTTATAGCACTATGATTGGAGAAGATGCTTATTATTATTTCAATTTTTTTAAATTTGTAGAGGCTTTCCTTCTTTCCCAACATATGGTCTATCTTTGAGAATGTTCCATGTGCACTTGAGAAGAATGTGTATTCAGCTCTTTCAGGGTGAAGTGATCTATATATGTCTATTAAGTCCAATTGTTTTAGTTTTTCATTTAGCTCCACTATTTCCTTGTTGATTTTCTGTCTGGATGATCTGTCCATTGATGTGAGTGGGGTGTTGAGGTCCCCTACTATTATTGTGTTGTTTTTAACATCTTCCTTTAGGTCTGTTAATAGTTGCTTTATGAATCTTGGTGCTCCTGTGTTGGGTGCATAGATATTTATAAGCGTTACTTCTTCTTGATGAAGTGTCCCTTTGATCATTATATATTGTCCCTCTGTGTCTCTCTTTACCTGTCTTATTTTGAAATCCACTTGGTCTGATATAAGAATGCAACACCTGCCTTTTTTTCCTTGCTATTAGCTTGAAGTATTGTCCTCCACCCCCTCACCCTGAGTCTGTGTTTGTCCTTGGGGCTGAGGTGTGTTTCCTGGAGGCAACAAATTGTTGGATCTTGTTCTTTAATCCATTTTGCCACTCTGTGTCTTTTTATTGGAGAGTTCAATCCATTTACATTGAGAGTGATTATTGATGCATGTGGACTTAATGCTGTCAATCTGTCGCTCATTATCTTGTTTTCCTGCATTTCTTTTCCTGTGTGATAGCTGACTTTTCAATGGAAACTGTTAAAACAATGCTGTGCTATAGAACTTTCTGTGATGATGGATATGTTCTAGATCTTCACTGTCTAATATGGTAGCCACTAGTCATATGTGGCTATTGAACACTTGAAATGTACCTAGTATGATTGAAGAAGTGAATTTTAATTGTGTTCAATTTTAATAATTTAAATGTAAATACTAACACGTGGCTAGTGGCTACTGTATTGGACAGCAGAAATATTAGAAGAAAATGGGGGGCAGGCCCCATGGCCAAGTGGTTAAGTTTGCAAACTCTGCTTTGGTGGCCCAGAGCTTCACCGGTTTGGAATCCTGGGCACGGACATGGCACCGCTCATCAAGCCATGCTGTGGTGGCTTGCCACATAGCACAACTAGAAGCACCTACAACTAGAATATACAACTAAGTACTGGGGAGCTTTGGGGAGAAGAGGAAGAAGAAAAAAAGAAGAAAATGGAATGACATCTTTAAAATGAGAAATATTGAAAGAAAAAATGCTAACCTAGAATTCTCAACCCAGAGAAAATATGCTTCAAAATGAGGTTGAAATAAAGATATTTTCAGAAAAACAAAAGCTGAGAGGCTTTGTCACAATAGACTAGTGCTATAACAAATACTGAAAGAAGTTCTTTAGGCTGAAGGAAAAAAAAATCACGGATAGAATCACAGAATTACAAGAAGGAATGAAGAACAACAGAAGGAATAAATGTGTGGGTATATGAAAAATGATATTGACTATTTAAATCAACGATAGTGATACTGTCTTGCAGGAATTTATAATCTATGTATAAGTAAAATACATGACAATAATAGTACAAAGGGAAGGCGGAATCTATATGAGTTTAAGTGTTTGAAAGGCTCTCACATTGTTCAGGAAGTGGTAAAAGTACTAATTTGAAATGTACTACTAATCAAGGATAAAATTTTATCTCCAGAGTAACCACAAGAATGTATGACTAAAAAATTTACAGTGGAAATAAAATGAAACTAATTAAAAACTTTATTAGTACAAAAAAAAGACATGAAAGAAGGCAGAAAAGGGATGGGATGAATAGGAAACAAATAAAATCAGATAGACTTAACCCTAACTATATCTTAAAAAGTAAATGAATTAAACATATCAACTAAAATATCAAAATGTCAGACTTGATTAAAAATTAATGTCAACTATACATTGTTCACACTTAAAATATAAGGACTCAGTTAGGTTGAAAGTAACTTTAAAGCAAGAGGTTTCTAGCAATAAAGAGGAAATGTTATAATAACAAAAGGGTCAATTCAATAGGCAGACATAACATTCCTAAATTTGTATGAACCTAATAATATAGTTTCAAAATACATAAAGCAAAACTTGATAGAATTAAGAGAAATAGATAAATTCCCCATCATATTCAGAGATAACTGATTTAAAGAACAGACCCAAACATCAATAAGATATAGAGGATTTGAACATAATCAGCGAAGCATGCCCAACAATTGCAGATTTAACATTTTTTCAAGTTCACATGGAACATTTACTAAAGTAGACCATACGCTGTGCCACAAAACAAGAAATTTTAATGGGTTGAAAATATATAAAATATCTTCTCTAATAAATTAAACATTAAATCTATTAGAAAGTTAACTGGAAATTAAGCAACACACTTCTAAATAATGTTTGTCAAAGAAGAAATTATGATGGAAATTAGAAATATTTTTAACTGAATGAAAATGTAAATATGATGTATTGAAACTTCTGATATGTAGCTAAAGCAGTGCATAGAGAGAAATCTTGAAGATGAAGGAATGATGCTGCCAGATATCAGGACTTACTGTAAAGCTACAGTAATTAATAAAGTGGGCTACTGATACAAGGATAGACAAATACATCAGTGTAATCCCTGGATTATGATGTTGATTTAACATTTTTCAAGACCACTGTAATTTGTCATGTTAACAAGATAAAGTAGAAAAACATATAACCCTCTCATTACATGAAAAGAAGTGTTTGCTTAAAATTCAGCATCCATGCATGATTTTAAAATTTTTAGCAAATTAGAAAGAAATTCCTTTAATTTGAGAAAGAGTATCTACAAAAATCTACACCAAGCATCATATTAAATGCAGACCCTCTGAAAGCTTTCCAGTCCATGTACATGATGTATCTTGGCAATATGGTGAAAACTATCCCCAAACTGATCTATAGATTCAGTGCAACCCAAATGCAAATACTTAACCCCATTATTAATCAAGTAAATGTGAAATAAAACCACAGAGACACTGCTATACAACCACTAGAATGGCCAAAAATGTAAAAACACAGTCACTATCAAATGCTTGTGAAGATTTGGAGCAAATGGAACTCTTATACATTGCCAACAAAAATGGAAAATGATGCAGCCACTTTGGAAAACAGTGTGGTAGTAGCTACCAAAGCTGAACACATGCGTACTCAGCAATTCCACTCCTTGGTATGTGCCCAACAGAAATGCATGTATAGCTTCACCAAAAGACATGTACAAGAAGGTTCATAGCAGGACTACATGTAACCATCAAAAATTAGAAACAACTCGGGGCTGGCCCCGTGGCCGAGTGGTTAAGTTCGCGCTCTTCGCTGCAGGCGGCCCAGTGTTTCGTTGGTTCGAGTCCTGGGCACGGACATGGCACTGCACGTCAGACCACGCTGAGGCAGCGTCCCACATGCCACAACTAGAAGGACCCACAATGAAGAATATACAACTATGTACTGGGGGGCTTTGGGGAGAAAAAGGAAAAAATAAAATCTTTAAAAAAAAAAATTAGAAACAACTCGAATGTCCTTGATTGTGGTATATTCACACGTGGAATACTATATAGCAAAGGGAATGAACAAACTATAGCAACACACAACAATGTAGATGAATCTCGCAACCATAATGCTAAGTAAAAGAAGCCAGAAACAAAAGAATGTATACGATATGGTTCCATTTACGTACTTCATAAAGAGGCAAAACTAGACTATATTCTTTAGGGATGCGTACATAAGCGGTACAATTATGAAGAAAAGGAAAGAAGTAATTATCATGAACATCTGAACCGGATGGAGAGGGAGAGGATGTAATTGGAAAGGTATATACAATGAGTCTCCTGGGTTTCTGGCGATGTTCTTGATCAGGATGGTAGTTGCATTTTTATCCAAAAACATTTATGTTTTATGCACTTTATTGCATAGTTTTAGTGCACAATTCTAACAGATTTTTTAAAAAGTAAAGAAAAGAGCTCCCAGGACTGAACCCTGAGCCTCTCTTATATTTAGAATATGTTTATAAACCCTACATCCAGTCAACAGGCAACAAATATTTGTTAAACACCTACTATGTGCCAGGCACTTGTTCCAGCTACTGGAAAAATAGCGGGACAAATCAGACAAAACCCCCTGCTTTCATGGAATTTACACACTAGTGAAGCCTGGAAAGAGTATGTCAAGGAGGATGGAGTGGTTAACTATGCAAAATGTTGCTTACATGTCAAGTAAGATGAGGACATAAAAAAATTGACTACTGGCTTTGCCACTCATGTGATTTGGATACTATCTAAATATGGATGATCTTCATCCAGACTTCTTTTGTAAACTCCCAACCTCCGTGTATTTGCTAATTTAATTCACATAGATGTCCTGTGTGTCCAAAACTGTATACCCCAACCTACTTCTCCTCTGGGGCTCCCCATCTCAGTGAATTGCCTCACCATCCATTCATTTACCCGATTCAGAAACCCAGAAGTTATCTTTAATCCCTCTTTCTCCCCTACCTAGTACACTTCCAATTAATCATCAGTTCTACTAAATGTATCTTAAATACAGGGAAGGCAAGAATGTGAGGCATTTCTACCCACCTGGTCCATAAGGATATTGCTTTTCCTCTGGTTTTTTCTTCAGGGCCCAGAGTGGAGATGTCCCTCAGTTCAAGAAGGTGGTTTTCCAGGAATTCACTGATGGCTCCTTTACTCAGCCCTTATACCGTGGAGAACTAAATGAACACTTGGGACTCTTGGGGCCATACATAAGAGCAGAAGTTGAAGACAATATCATGGTGAGTTGAGGACAATGGAATTACAAGCAAATTAATCCTATATGTTTTCTTTATTTCTGATTACAAGAATAACATATTCTCACTTTTGAAAATTTTTAAAGTATAGAAAATAAAGAAGTTGAAAAATAATCCAATAATTATTTTGCTGTATATCTTTTTCCTATGCAGTCTTCTCTTTATGTGTTCCAAATTATACAATGTATAATTCCACTTTTTTGACTAAATAGCATGTCATAAACATTTCTTATGTCATTAAAAACACTTCCTGAGTATCTTTTTAAAATAATGGCATGATAGTCTATTATATGAATTTATAGTTTACTTAACCATTTTACTTTGAATGACCTTTTAGCTCGTTTATTTTTTCCCTATTTAAATAATGTGGCAATCACAACCTTTTTCCTAGGACAAAATTCCAGAAGTGCAATGTACATGAACATTTTAAGACTTTCTCTAGTGAATTATCTGTTAATGTCCTTTGCACATTTGACATTTTTTGAGGGAGTGCTTTACTTATCAATTTATATTACCTTATATATTGTAGCTCATTGATCTTTTTACTGAATAGTATTTTCCAAGTTTGTTGTCTCTTAATTTTATATATGGTGGTTTTTTAAATAAAACAAGTTTGAATTTTCATATAGTAACCCACAAAATTTTCCTTTATTACATTTTCATAGTTTTAATATTTATAAAAATCCTTCCCTATACAGAGGTTTTTGTCTTAAAATCACCTATACTTTCTTCAACTTTCTTTCACAATTTAATTTCTTAACATCTAACTTTTTAATCCATCAGTAATTCCTGTAAGCCAAAAGTTATTTTGGTGCATTCTGTGAGCCCAAGAGCAAAGTAGTTTAATTTTTTCCAAAAATACTTAGCCATTGTCCCAATTGATTGTTTACATGAAGTATATAGAAGGATCAAAAATTATGAGATTGTGAGTGGATATTTTTTTGGCTTGAATTTTATTTTACTTTCCATATGTTCTATGAAATGTGTAATTTTTTAAAATCTGAAAAAAGTCTTTTTTAAAGATCACATGGAATTTGTCATGAGGAACCTTAACTTAAGTATCAACTCCTGGGGTTATGGTCTCTTAAACCCCTGTGGTGATATTTTCCGTTTTACTTTGGAATTGTTTTAAGTATTTAGGAATTTTCTCCTTTGCAACTTTTAGTTCATGCCTTAAAGATTTTAGAATTCAAAAATTCCTCAGAGTTTCCTGTGTGGATCTTTAAGTTTGGGTTCTAACAACATCCCTCCTCTGTAGCACTTCCTCCAAGTATTAAAAACTTTGATAAACCCCCCAAATAGGCATTACTATTAGGGATGTAAACCCTAAGCTAAGGACTTTATAGGATCCTAAAACATTATGTTTGCATTCTTTTTTTTGCTCTGTAGGTAACTTTCAAAAACCAGGCCTCTCGTCCCTACTCCTTCTATTCTAGCCTTATTTCTTATGAGGATGATCAGAGGCAAGGAGCAGAACCTAGAAAAAAGTTTGTCAAACCTAATGAAACAGAAGTTTACTTTTGGAAAGTGCAGCATCATATGGCACCCACTAAAGATGAGTTTGACTGCAAAGCCTGGGCTTATTTTTCTGATGTTGATCTGGTAAGCAGGTCTACGTTGTGCTGGCCACTTTCTGGTTTAAAGGAAATGGTCTTGGTGTTATCTGCTACGAATTTTTGGTATTTAACCTAAGCAAATGGGAAGCTTTAAATAGGACAGATGCCATTATATTTGTGTTTTAGAAATATCACTCTGGAATCTACTGAAGAGGATGAATTGTACTGTGGGGAGATGGGGAGTGGGTTGGAGTGGCATAAAAGTTGATGAGAAATCCATTCCTGTTGCTCATAGGATTGCTGTCTTCCCTCCCAGGACAAAGATGTGCACTCAGGCCTAGTTGGACCCCTTCTGATCTGCCATGCTAACACGCTGAACCCTGCTCATGGGAGACAAGTGACAGTGCAGGAATTTGCTCTGTTTTTCACTATTTTTGATGAGACCAAGAGTTGGTACTTCACTGAAAACATGGAAAGGAACTGCAGGGCTCCCTGCAATATCCAGACGGAGGACCCCACTTTTAAAGAAAATTATCGCTTCCATGGTAATATATCCCACACCCCAATATTACTTACTGTGAAATGTGGCATGTACTACAAGAAATGAGCCTTGAGCCTAAGGCTTGGACATTGTATGAATTGAGAGTATATGTGTATATATATATATATATATATATATATATATATATATATATATGGGAGCAGAGTCCTCATAGGAATGAATATTTTTGACTGGAGTGGAGGGAAAGAAATTTCTACAATGGATTTTAATAGCCTTCTCTCTGTTCTTCTCCAGCAATCAATGGCTACGTGATGGACACACTACCTGGCTTAGTAATGGCTCAGGATCAAAAAATTCGATGGTATCTGCTCAGCATGGGCAGCAATGAAAACATCCATTCTATTCATTTCAGTGGACACGTGTTCACTGTGCGGAAAAAAGAGGAGTATAAAATGGCAGTCTACAACCTCTATCCGGGTATGAGCTAGTTCATACTCTTTCTTCTACCTGCTGAACTTGTTGAGGACTGACTTTAAATGGTCTAGGCACTGGGGATACAGTCAGTGAACAAAGCAAACCAACTCCCTGCTCTCGGGTAACTTACTATTTCAAGTAACTTTACTCTGCAGAGAGATAATAAATAAATTAGCAAATGAACATGATAATCTCAGACACAGATAATGTGCTATAAAGGAAATAGAACAGAATAAATGGGTAATTAACGTCGCAGCACTTTCCTAGGAAAAAGGGTTTTTTTTCCCCCTCTCACATCTCACATGACACTAGCAGTTATCCAAAGAGTGATTTGTTTATGTGTGTAGCCAGTATATTGATTAAGCACTACTCACAATGTCAATCAAAACACAGCTGCATTTTAGTTCCTCGCTGTCTCTTTAAAACAGGTTTAATAGTGGGAGTAGCCTTCTCCTGTTTCTGTGTAAAAATTATGATATGCTTGGTGACTTTTTTGCTCACTCTTAAGTAATAAAGAATTCTGCGGTCACTTTACATTATAAATATAGTTCAAGTCAGAAATTACAATATCGCGCTCCAAGATATTAATCAAAATTCTAAACGTGATCTGACTTCAGTCTTTCCTCCCCCATCTTGAGCCTGCACCAGGCTGGAAGACTGCACTGGGAAAGGGAGGTGTGGTTGAGTCCTCTGTTTCTCTACCTTATGCGTATTGTGCTTCCCCCCCAACCCCTTGCTGGCTGCTGCTTTGAACTCCAGCATGGAGAGGGTAAGGGTTAGGGATAGGGCAGTTCTTACAGAGTGGCACTGTCATTGTGAGCCAAGTTCATACTGCCTGCACCTGGCAGATATTTAAACCTGACTCCTTTTCTTGTAGGGTACTTTCAGGGGCTCCTCAGAGACTCCCTGTTGGGACCCTCTCTCATGAAATCCCCTTGACCTGGCTGGTTCCACCTTTATTCTGGGTGGTCACTTGTGACTCATTCCTCAGCCCATCAGCATTCATCTCCAGCTTCTTGCTGCTGGGGTTACTTTAGCCCTCAAGGAGTCCTGGTGGACTAGATCCATGAGGACCTCACCCTGACTGCCTTCTCCTAGGCAGCCCACCTGGTCAATTGGAAATACACCTTTGGCTCTGAAAAATCCTGAGCATGCAGGCCAATCCTGATGCAGTAGTTTTCTCCTGTCTCCACTACCAAAACATTCTGTCACCCTGTCTCTCCCATCTCCCAGTGTGAGGGACTGTCAAAACTCAATCTCCAGTGCCTCCGACTGTAGGGGTCACATAACAAGCACTTTGGGTTTGAGGGGTTCAAGAGTGGTGGAACTGACTTAGGTAGATCTCTTTTGATATTCTGCATAAGCCAATGTAGCTCATGCTCATTTTTTTTAGTGAAAAGAGGTACTTTTTGTTCCTTTTGTTTTTCATAAGGTGTTTTTGAGACAGTGGAAATGCTACCATCCAAAGCTGGAATTTGGCGGATAGAATGCCTTATTGGCGAGCACCTACAAGCTGGGATGAGCACTCTTTTTCTGGTGTACAGCAAGAGTGAGTAACACTGTGGGCAGAGGCTCTCTGCCTACCCAGCCTACTTCCATACAGCTTTTCTCCTGCCTAGAGTGATTGCCTTCGTCAAGAAATAAATATAAGCTCACAGTCATTATCAATTCTAAAATGAATACTGCTGGTAGAAATCATCAGAGTCCTCAGGGGAGGGCAGGTATGGTTGAAGCTTTGAACACTTTGAACCTGTAGCTCCAAATATTTAACAAACTGGTGCTAAAAAATATCTCTTCATTTTCAAAACTTTGTGAACCTCCAAGAGTAAACTTTGAAACTTAACTTTGTTTCAATTATCAAAGATAACTTGGAAGAGTTTAAGGTTTAACCCCAAACAAGTAAGAGAACTACTGGTCTCCTTATGTATGGACCTTAGTTTCCTCTGCTGCAAAGTGTGAATACTTCTAGCACATGTTGGGGTGAATTAAATGAGACAGTACAATAAAATATTTAGTACAGTTCTTGGCACATAGTAAGCACTAAAAAATGTGAGCATTTGTTGGTGTTCTCCCATTTTCATGGACTTGCATTTGAGAAGCTAAATTGTCTGCACTTCTAGCTATTGTGTTTTCCTCGTTTGATTTCAGAGTGTCAGACTCCACTGGGAATGGCTTCTGGACACATTAGAGATTTTCAGATTACAGCTTCAGGACAATATGGTAAACACTATTGTCTTCTCTCCCAGAACTGGGCTGATTATACCTTTTTTATTTCTTTTTTTCTTATTGCAGTAACATTGGATTATAACATTATATAACTTTCAGGTGTACATTGTAAACCCTTTTTATTTCTGTTGGAGACATTCAGATAACCAATCCATCTTCATGCTTCTATTAATTCTACTCCATAGTTGCCTCTCAAATCCATTTTCTCCATTTCCCACTGTGACCATCTTAATTCAAGCCACCATCACTTCTCACCTGGGCAATGCCACCGCCTCCTTAAATGTCCTGCCTGCCTTCAATATTGCTCCCCTTGAGTCCATTCTCTTCACTGTAGCAGGAAGCTACACTTTTATATGACTGGTGATAGTAAAGCTTGAATAGAATCTATAGTCAGTTTCTCAAACAAATTCCAGTGTCCATAAATAAAGTGTGATATTGGCACACAGCCACACCCATTCATTTATAATCGTCTTTGGCTGCTTTCACTCACAACAGCAGTTAAGTAGTTGCAACAGGGACCAAATGATCTGCAAAGCTTAAATTATTTGCTATCTGGCCTTTTACAGAAAAAAGTTTGCCAACTCCTGTTTTAGAGGGAAAAAATTCCCTTTTAAAAAGAGCTGGAGACATATATACTAAAATGGTATTTTTCTCTGGGTGGAAGGATGATGTTTTTTATTTCTTTTATTTTTATTTTAAATTATTTTTTATTTTATAATTTTTCGACAATGAACATACATTATGTAATAAAAAAATAATAATATTATTTGGTAGTGCTGGTAACACATTCCAGTATCAACGAATTAGAGGTGCTAACAGTCAACAAAATTATTAAATTCTAGAAAATAAAATGCACAACAAGGACAAGCAAAACACTTAAGGAGTTATTGATACCACTATGCTTTATGCCTTTATATTTTCCACAGCTAGGATTAACCTTTCTCAAGAGAGTGATTTTATTCCCAAGTGTCTAGGACCAACCCAACTGAATCTAATCTCTCTCCCCTTTCTTGGGCAAAGGACAGTGGGCCCCAAAGCTGGCCAGACTTCATTATTCTGGATCAATCAATGCCTGGAGCACCAAGGATCCCTTTTCCTGGATCAAGGTTAGAAAATGCATCACATTCAATCACATCACATATTCTTCTTGCAAGCTCAAAGCATTATGCATCCCCTTTATACTGAAGTCATTTTCATCAAACTTCAGGTAACAGATGAGGAAAGAACTCAAGAACAGAGTGGCTTATTATTTGTGCAAAAACAATCAGGAATGAAAGACTTGGCAATAGAATTGAGTATGCTGATGTGTTCTATTCCTATGTTTTTAATCTTTCTACTGGGATTAGAACATCTGAGTACTTGTGATAACATTGAACTCACCACCTCCCAAGACCGTGTATTCTATTATTAGATGCCTCCAACTGCCTAGGTGTCCTTGAGTCCTCCAATTCCCTCATTTTAACACAAAAACAAATGGACCAATCCCCTATCTCACAAGCTGAGAAAATGTGGCTTCTCTATTTTCTAAAAATCGAATCTGTCTGCTTCACAAATTCTGCACCACTGGGTAAACACCTACTGCAGTTGGTCCAATCTGGTAAACTAACTTAGAGCCAATAACCATGATAGTGTCTTTGGGCTAATTCAATTTCTTTTTAATGACTCAGTCTTTCAGATTTTCTCACTCCCCCATTTCCCCTAGAGCAGTACTTTCCAATAGAAATATAAGGTGAACCACAAATGCAAACCACATGTGTAATTTTACATTTCCTAGTAGCCGCATTAAAAAAGAAACGTGAAATTCATTGAAATAACACACTTTATTTAACCCAACATATCCGAAAACATTATCGTGTCAACATGTGATCATTTAGGACTATGACCCTTTCAAGGGCATACATATGGGAACTTTCGGGTCCCTTCCATTGTCACATGAGCACTGAGGGTATCTTGGAAGTGCCAACTCAGCCTCTCTGCCTAACCACCAGGGTAAGTTCCTTCTAGAGCCCAAACAGGAAAAGGGAGAAAACGTCCCTGCTTCCAGCTTTGCTCTCAACTTGTCTAACATGCCTCCTACCTCTGCTACTCACAGCCTGGAGAGGGAATAATGTACACACGTTTTACCACCGATTCCCCTACCTCCATCCTCTTCTCATAGCGCACCAGCTTCCTTCTTCCTTATCTTAGTTGGCTGATGACATTCCCCTACATATTTTCCTCCTTTGCAAGTTTGCATCCACTCTTCTATTTTTCCTGAGGTTAAAATAATATATAGGGATCAGGGGAAAATGAACCGGTTTACCAGTAAGCAGATGCAAAGAGCACATCTGTTAATGCTACATCAGCTCATCTGTTTTTGTTTTGTAGGCATTGCCAATTATGACTCAATTTGAGCTGACTGTTCAGTAATTCCTAAGTATTTTTGTTTGTTTATTTATGAGGCTCCAAACCACATGTTCTCACCTTGTATTTCTGTGGTTAGCACTTTCAACGTTACATGTATCTCTATGTAGTGGGCATTTTAATCTATTTGGCTGCCCTGCATCTGTTCTATTTATTTTTTTGTAATAGTGTTCTCATTTCCATTTGGGGAATTACATCTCTCTCACCGGATACAATCTGATGAGACTAGTAAATAGAGTCACTTTTCCAAAGAACCCTGAGTGACATACTCTGTTAAGTTTCCCCTTATTAGATTTGGCCCATTGTTCCAGCTCGCCAAGCTTCTGTCTCCCAAAGTATTTCCTAGTCTACCCAGTTTCATATAATTTACTTACTTGACAGTAAACTTTTTCTACTTTAGCAAAGTCATGATCAAAATATTGAAGTAGACAGGGCTTTCTTACTATGTGCTTAAGACAAATCAAGCTATTAAATCCTTACCACAACCTTATGAGGTAGATGTTATTATCATGCTTATTTCAGATAAGGAAGTTGAAGCACAGAAAAGTTAAATAACTTGCCCCAAGTCACACAGCCAATATGTAGCTGAGCCAAAAATTCAAACCCTGATATTTGCACTTCAGAGACCTAAGTTGTAATCATTAAACTATACTGCTTCTAGATGCTCCCTTTAGGTTGATAACCATCTATTAACTACCACTGTTTGATTATGGTAATTGAACCAGTTACGAATCCACCTAATTGTATTATTATCCAATCTGTGTTAAACCACCTTATCCTCAAGGTGTTTTTTGCCATCTGTCCTACTGAAATCCAGATATACATACTTTGTAAAATAAAGAAATGGTTCCAGGGAGCCAGCAGGCAGGGAGTTGGAGTTGAGGGGGGTGCTGACAGGGAGGGGAGTTGGGGCAGGTCTCTATTCCGGTGAGAAGGCCTAAAGAGTGCACAACAGCCAGGCCACCAGGCATAAGAGCACTGGGCTGGCTTGAGGGGCAGCAGGTGACCAAGACCAGGCAATCAGCAGCAGGCAGTTGGCAGACTCCAGGGAGGCATCCAGCTGCAATATTTGTATTTGTATACTGCGTGACTCATTACTGACTTGCTTACTTCCTTGTATAAAGATGTGTCTTTCTGTCACACATACCTGGCTGGATACATAAGTGAAAATATTGAATCTGTAATTGCCAAATTGCTCCAAGATTCCAATTATAATGCAGAAGAGGCACAACAAGAAGATGAAGTAGATAAGATTGGCAGCTTGCCAGGACTTCCTCAGTTATAGAATGTAGGCAGAAAAAGCAGCCGGCAAGGTTTTATTAAAACTGCTAGAAGGTGCCATAGTCAGTAGTCCAAAAAAGACCTCTCCTACTCCTACATGAAGAAACAATACAAGTCAATTCAACAAAAGGCATAACCTTTGTACCTGGTGCTTTCAGTTGTTTATGCCCCAATACCAAGAAGAAACGTGAAGTGTCTTCAACTGGGAATATCATCTAATCTGGTAAAAGACAGTGCTGTAGCTTCTGAAGACCTTGCCACTCTCTCTCCTATTGCCTGCTTCATTTTTCTCCTGCACTCATCACTATTAGATGCTGTACACAAATAAAACCAGATAAGATAGTCTGTTTCCTCAATTCAAATGTAAGCTCCCTGAGGGCAGGGCTTTGTATTTTCTCATTCACTACTCTATTCCAAGTACCCAGAACAGTGCTTGGCATGTACAAGTGCTAAAGATAATATAGTCTTTGAATGAATGGATGGATGGATGGATCTTAGAGTCAACTGAAGGAGACAGTCATTAAGCACAAGAGTCACAACAGTCTAATTTGAGTGTGCCAGGCATCTGTGAGAAGTCAATTTTGACTTGCTTGTTAGGACAGTAGCTGATGCCAAAATTCCTGTGTAGATACCCCCTGTAACACTTGCATGGTCCATGCTCTCTTCTTTAAGAACCAACCATTCCTTACCACTCTGCCATTATTCACTCATTCATTCCAAAACATTTGCTAAGTATCAGCATTATATCAGATGCCTTGTTAAGTGCTGGGGCTAGAGAGAAGAGAAAAGCACTGAAATCAGCACAATACCTGTATTAACTCGTTAATCATTCTAGTAACCCTTTGAGATAAACGCCATTATTATCTCCACTTTACAGATAAAGAAACTGAGACACAGAGAGGTTAGGTGACTCAAACAGGTTCACTGCTTAAGGATCTCAGTCTAACAAGGAAAGCAAATAAGCAAAGAAACCTTTATAATATGGTGCAATAATTTACTATAATGAAGTTATATACAAAGTGAAATGGAAGCACAGAAGAAGCAGCACTAAATTTGTCTGGGTGAGTCAGGAAAGGCTAACCAGGAGAAATAGTTTCTGAACTAACACTTGAAGGAGTGGTAGCAATTTGTCACTGATAGTGATGTCGGGCTAGGGTCTGGTCTAGGGAGAGGAGAGGAAACTGGCTTTGGTTAAGCTGAGGCTGAGGTGTGGGCAAAGCCCTAGGTTATGCAGGTCCATATGTGTAGCACAAAGGATGTGTGTAGAGGATATGGGGGCTCAATGATTTGGAAGTGGTCTAGTTTGCCAGAAAGTAGGTTGGGAACTCAATAAGCACCTTTCCTACTCATTCCCATCATTTATCCCTCAGCTTCACACACATCCACATTTCAACAGTGGTATCTGCCTGACCTACACATCCAAGGCAATACTGGGCATATCTGTATCAATGTAGATTCTTCTTAAGCCAATAGTTTCAGAAGGTGGTACATACATTTAAAATAAAGTGTTGTTTTTAATTGGTAGGTGGATCTGTTGGCACCAATGATTATTCACAGCATCATGACCCAGGGTGCCCGTCAGAAGTTCTCCAGCCTCTACATCTCTCAGTTTATCATCATGTATAGTCTTGATGGAAAGAAGTGGCAGAGTTATCGAGGGAATTCCACTGGGACCTTAATGGTATGTAATGAGAACTTTCAAGAGAATGCATGAATCTTTTAAAGAGCTTTTGACAGATTTCAAAAATGGGACAAACACTCCTAGCTTCCACAAACTTAAGTCCAAAAAAGAATTTTTCATTTATAGGCAATAGAAGTCATTATGAACATATGGACAAAAATGTGGTAACATCAAGGATCTCACAGATAATAGAAATGAAGAGATGCTCTATTGACAGAAATATGTGACTCAGGACTAGATGGATTGATAAGATTGTGAGTTTGCTTATGGATATTCTAGGTTGGAGGTGATAGTAAGGCAATCAGGTTGAATGGCCAGCAGGCAGTAGATGAAAGACTTGAGTTTAGGGGGTAAAACCATGAATGGAGGTGAAGATTTGCATCTTCCACATAAAGGGATGGGGGAAACCTTGGGAAACGATGACTTCTCTAGGGATGAGCTGAAGACCCTTAATTAAACAGGCTTAAAACCTTAGCACCATCGTCTACTCTTCCCTCATTTTTATGTCCCCTGATGAGTTGATCCATAAATCCAGCCAATTCTTTCTTTTAATGCTTCTCACATCTCTTCTGTTTCATTTATACTGCTGTTGCTACAGCCTGAGGCCCCATCACCTCACACTTGACCTATTATGTTACATTCCTAACTAGTCTTCACCTGTTTCTAGTCTCTTTTCTAATAAAAACTGCACATCATTTTCGGGATAATCATCTTATCAGTCCCCTGCCTAAAACCTTTCAATGTCTCCCTCTTGTCTTCAGAATAGAGTTCAAAGTCCTCAGATGGCCTTGTGCAAGATGACTTCTTTCCCTTTGGATCCATTTCCTGCTTCTCTACACTGTGTCTTGTTCTGTGAGCCTGGCCTGTGTGGAATACCTTGACAAGCTACCTTATCCTCTAGCTTTTGGTTGGGTTTCACCAACAGGGAGCACTGGCAAGAGATCAGAGGAAGGGAGGAGAGAAAGATCAGGATATTTATTTTCCTAGCTCCCTCCTCATAGACGATTTGGGTGTATCTCTCCACTGAAGGTCCCTGCTCCCCTCAAAGTGGCTTTCTCTACCTGTTCCAGTTACTATTGCTGAATACCAAACCACCCCAAAACTTAGCATTGTAAAAACAACCATTTTGTTTTGTTCATGGATTCTGTCGGTGAGGACTTTGAACAGGGCACAGCAGGAATGGCCTGTCTCTGCTCCAAAATATCTGGGGCCTCAGCTGAGAAGATTCAACCGCTGGGGGCTAGAATCATCTGGAAGCATCTTCACTTGCCTGTCTGGTGGTTGGTGCCAACTAACCTAGCTAGGATAGCATCTGGGGCTGTTGAGACTGAAGTAACTTTACATGGCCTTTCCATGAGGCCTGGGCTTCTCACAGCATGACAGTCTAAAGGTAGTTGGACTTCTTATATGGCATCTTATGGACTCTAAGTTTGAGTGCTCCAGCTAACAAGGTGGAGACTACATCACCTTTTCTGATCTGGTCTTCTAAGTTATGTAGCATCACATCCAATACGTTCTATTGGTTATAAGCAAGTCACATATCCACCCAGATCCAAGGGGAAGGGACAGAGACCCCACTTCTCAATGGGAGGAATGTAAAGAATTTGTGGTTATTTTTGTAAACCACTATAAGAATCTACCTGGTTCTCTCTTTTAGGATTCTGCTCCCTCTCCTCATTCCTCCAGGCCTAGGGATAGTAATACCCTGCCCCTACCTTCCTACCTAGTACCTTTTTAAACGTTCCTCGAATTATCCTAATTTGAGTGTTCCCTGTTTCTTGTTGGAACCCTGTCTCAGTCATCAGTGCCAGAAGTAGCCCCGAGAAACAGACCCTCAAAATGGAATTCTAGAGTTATGTTGCTAATATATTCAAGGAACACAGCTATAATTTCCTTGCTTGGGGAGAAGACTGGATGTTGGATAATCCATGACATCCATGTAGGCATCACAATTTCTCAGATTATCACCAGTGATACTATGGGATGAGTTACAGATGGTGAGGAAGACATTGGGAGGTTAAATTGGCAGTGGCATTTAGTTGCTGTGGCAACCTGGTAGGGCTAAGCATATGAATTGCAGAGTTGCAGTGGCAATTAAATGGTCACCACCACCAGGTCTATCCATTATGCTAAGGTAAGGGCACTGGTGGAAGAGTAAAGCTCTGAGACCTGGGATGGGTATATTTAGGTAGACATGAATGAGGCTGAGAATTGCAAATCTTCAAATCCCCCTGAACCTCCTTTGCCTGAGGAGGCAACCTTTCCCCAATTTCTGAAGCAGTCATCCCCTCTCTGCATAAGTCTTTCAGTGACTTTAACTGGAATCGTTGCCTCACAAGCCAATGGTTCGTCTCCTTAGGGCCCCTGTTTAGCCACTACAAAAGCTAGATGAGTCATGGAAAAATGACAGATCATCACTAATTTAATCAGGTGGTGATGACCAAAAATTGCAATTCCAGATGTGGTATCAGCCCCAGGTACCTGATATGGAACTACTGACCTGGAAAATGCTTTTTTCTTCATTCCTATTGATAAGCAAAATCAGAATAGATTTGCATTTATGAGGAAGGAACAAGAGTATTAACTTTGCTGTTCATGCCTCAGGGTGATGTCAGCTCCCTTGTTCTTTGTCATAATATAGACCCGAGGGACTCCAAACTTCTTGACATCCCACAGAACACCATACTGGTCCATTACATTGATGTCGTTATGCTGACAGGACCTGGTAAAGAGGAAATAGCAATCCTAAATTCTTTTGTGATTAAGTATAGGTACAGACACACAAATATATATATATTTGTTTATATATATATAAAACAAATAAGCCTATCTTGTTCCTGACTTTAATTGGAATGGAACGCATATTTCACTGTTTAATGTTCAGTTTCAAACAAAAACTTTTTATCACATTTAAAAAGTTTCTGTCTACCCCTACTTTATTTGGAATGGCTGCAGAATTTCATCAAATATTTTTTCAGCATCTTTGATATGATCACAATTCTTCTCTCTCCTATTGTCGAATTATACTTACATTCCATGGTGTGCTGGCAAATGTTTAACAACTCGCTCTGGGGCAAAGTAGGGGCAGTCAAGGGGAAAGGCCTTAATTTGTAGCATTTGCTGATTTCCACGATGTAAATACTCCCATCATACCTGATTTCAAGCTGCTGATGTAAAGTCATTAAATGCAGTGATGGGACCAGATGTGCACAATTGGCTCTCACAAGCCAGTACTGGTGGGCTCCAGCACGAAACCGTGCTCCATTCCTGGGAAAACTGCCCTCTGCCATAGTGTATTAATCATTTAAAACTTAGCTGGATCCAATTTGCTAACTTTTTTTTTTTTTTAAAGATTTTATTTTTTCCTTTTTCTCCCCAAAGCCCCCCGGTACATAGTTGTGTATTCTTCGTTGTGGGTTCTTCTAGTTGTGGCATGTGGGACGCTGCCTCAGCGTGGTCTGACGAGCAGTGCCATGTCCGCGCCCAGGATTCGAACTAACGAAACACTGGGCCGCCTGCAGCGGAGCGCGCGAACCCAACCACTCGGCCACGGGGCCAGCCCCTAATTTGCTAACTTTTATTTAGAATTTTTCTATCTATACTAATTAATAAAATTGGTTTACCTTTCTTGGGTGCTCTGTTTATCAGTTTTGGCGGGAGAGTTATACTAAACTTGAAAATGAAGTGGAAAAGCTTCCATCTTTTTCCATTAAACTATTGCTCTAGAATACTTTAATTAATGTAGTAATCGCATATTTAATTAAAGTTAGATGGAAAAGTCACTTGAGCCTTGTGCCTTATTTAGTGGTAGATACTTTACTACCTTTTCCATTCCTTATCTAATTATTGGTATTCTCATTTTCTGTTACCTGTAGTTGATTTCTGTAAATGTATACATTAGAGTTCTATCTCCCTTTCCACACCATATATCTATATCTACATATACACATATCTCTTTTTTCCCCCTTTATCAAAGTTGGCAAGTGTTTGTCGATTCTATTGGATTTTCAAAGAATCAGCTCTCGATCTTAAGATCAAGCATAGATTTGAAGCTGTTATTTTCTAATTCATTAATTTCTGTTCAAAACTTTCAAAATTCTATTTTCTTTTGGTTTATTTTTCATTTCCTAGAATCTGGTGTTGTATGACTAGTTCATTTATTTTCAGTCTTTTGTGTTCAATGATAACGATAAAATAGTTATTAACTACTCTCATGGGGTCATTCCTTTAATAAACAGTTATTGAGTAACTACTATATTCTAGGTTTTAGTAAAGGGGTGGCCAAGCTGGAGCCATGGATTTGGACTACAACCTGCTTTTGTATGGACTAAGAATGGTTTTTACAAGTTTAAAGTTGCAAAAACAAAGACTATGTGACAGAGACCATTTGTGGCCTGAAAAGGCTAAAATATTTCCATCTGGTCCTTTACAGGAAGTTTGCAGACTAGTGGTCTATTCTAATGGCAGTAGAGATGCCTAGACAGAAAACATTAACCAGAACCTTCCATCCCAGAGCTTGCGTAATGTACAAATTTCAGTCTTAGTCATCTTCCTGCAGTGCAGTGGTTCTCAAATGTTTTTATATCTTTGTACCACCATTCACATACAAAATATTTTTTCATAAGCAATATTTCTCATCATAGAAGTTCCTCATAAAGGGGGGAAAGGGGAACCCCAACACCCTTTAAGGATCACTGCTTCACTGCCACCATTTTCAATAGTGTATAATATTTTGAATGTTAATTTTGAATTTTCAATGAACATTTCAATGATGTGGATCTTTCCCTCTGATTTTCAAATTAAAAAGAAGACTAATCATGTCCTTTAAAAATACTTACCTTTGGTCATGTTAGAAATAAGTGTTATTTTGATATTAAGTTCATATATAGCAAGAGACCTCTGTCAAGTTGTTGAAATCTGGCCTTCGCCCAGCTATTTGTACTAAGAAGTTTCTGAGGGATATATATAAATAAGCCAATGGCAAACGGAAAACGACTTTTAGTGTTTCCTAAAATTATACTTATATACCCATTACCAGGCTCTCTGGTGATCCCTCCCCTCCCCCTCAATGCAAGGAGTTTAGACCAGAGGCCTAAGGAGGTTTTTCTTTAAGCCCAAATCCAAATACTATCACTAGTCACAGTCCATACTTGCTAAGCATTCTTCTCACAAGACAGTAAGGCGGCGGGCCAGGCCTGCAGCCTGGGTTGAGAGGAGTGTACCAGAAAAAGCAAAAGCACAAAGGGCCATACACCGTTCCCTCTTTTGCAGTAAGTTGGACTAGTCTTTTAGGGCTCCAAAGGACCCTTCCCGGCAGCCACGTGAGAGCCCAGGAACGCTGGCTGAATCTGTCTCAAGTGGGCCTCTCCTGTATGTATTGCCTTACCCATTGCTTCCACACTGTTGAAGTAGGAGGAGAAAAGAATACCCCAAAAGTCCCACCCATTTTGAGGCACTTAAGTCATAGTGACTACCCTCCACATATCCCCACCCCCAAAATGCAAAATAAAAATCTACCCCCAAACTGTGTCCTTAAATCCCACCCCAAAAGATTAGTATACAAGTTCAGCCTAAAGGATGCATTTTCCCAAAGTGGAGTGATTCAGAATGAGATTATATCCTGAAGAGTTCTTGTTGTCACTCTCAAAACTGTAAAGAAAATAAAACAGCTAAGCCGGTGTGCATGTAACATCGGGACCAAAAAGCCTCGGAAATTTAGTGTTTTTTAAAATGGAACGCCATCCTGCTTTTGGGGAACAAAGACGCTGTCTTGCACATACCTGACCACACAGTACCAAAGAAGCAGGCTGATTTTACATATTTAAGTAAGAGTCGCAGAAAGTTCCCTACTACGAGTAAAAGTTGCATGGACTCCCCGTACCTCTCAGAACAGAACCAGAACTGTGAATTGCAACGCACATCTGACACTTTTGTGCTGGACTCGCCCAGGGTCGCGGGGTTATTGGAGACATTTGCATTGCGGCTATCTGAGCAAGGACCGCATTGCAAGTGATCTCTGCAGATTCATTACCTGGCACAGCCTGCATACCAGGCACACCGTCAGTTGCAAATGAACGAATACATCTTGGAGCCGAAAGACAACTCTCTGTTTCTGCTTTCTGCCTCCCGACATGCAGATAAGCGATTCCCACTTTATAGGTGAAGTAAATCTAAACCACAAGTTAGGAGTACTAGAGTGGCTTTATCGTGGATTCAGGGCTGTAGCAACAACAACATGACGTATGGGATTGAATGATTCCCACGAAACGTACGGGGCGGATGAAACAAAGGAGAAACAGGGTGATCACACAGATAGAAATAAGCTAAGAAGTCAGAGTCACGATAAAAAAAATTATATAGCTTAAGTACTCAGAGCTGTGCAAATAAAATCCTCACTGTGAAGCAAAGGTGCGGGGGAGGGGGTAGAGCGGGGCAGAGCTGGGTGGAAGAAGAGGAGGAAGGGGATAAAAGGGGTTCTCAATTTACGTCGCAGTCTTGGGGGAAGAGAGCCATGTCCTCTCCTCGATTCCATCATATTGTATTTTCCCCCACTATTACGGAAATGCGTCTTTGGCATACAGGTAACTTTCAGTCAACTAAATTCCTATGGTGGCAAGAGGAATGAGATAAACAAAGGTAGAACCGCCGGGTTCCGTGTCTTTTATTTCGCCCCCAAACGCAAAGGCGGATGGAGGCGTGAGGTCTCGTAACAGGCAGAAAGTCACTTGGTTAAGGTGATCCGTCAGATCCCCTGTCCTGAGGGGGAGACGGTTTCTTGCAGAACGAGGTGCAGGAGGTGGTTCTGCTCGGCACTCAACAGCGGCCACATCTCCACCTGCAGCGACTTGACGGCCTCCGTGTCCTTTTCGTGGGTGGCCATGACCAAGGACTGGAGCAGTAGGAAGAGCTCCTCCGGAAGCTGGCCACTGCTCTCCTGCCCGTGGCTGTCGAAAGCCTCCCAGCAGTACTTCTCCAGGGTGTGGGCATGCTCCGGGAGGAGCTTGGCGGGCGGGGGTTGCAGGAGGAGCAGCAGCAGCACGCGAGACACCTCGCAGCGGACCAGCACGTCCGAGAAGGCGCCCAGCGCGGCGGGCGCGGCTGCAGAGCCGGCGTTCGGGAGCAGCAGCGCGGCCGGCAGGGCGGGGGCCGCGCCGGGTCCGGGCTGGGGCCCCGGCGGCGGCGGCGGCGGCGGCTGCACCGGGTGGCTGCCGTGCTCCCGCGCCAGGCGCTGCATGCGCGTGAACACCGCCAAGGCGCCGCTGTAGTCGCGCGCCAGCAGCTGGCAGGAGGCGGCGTCGCCGAGCGCCTGCAACGCGGCCAGGGGCAGCTGGGGCAGCTGCAGCTGGGCGGCGCGCTGGAAGTGGCCGGCGGCGGCGGCCGGCTGGCCCAGGTCGCGCAGGGCGGCGGCCAGCTCGAGGCAGAGGGCGGCGGCGGCGGCCGGCTGGCCCAGCTCGAGGTGCAGGCGCACGGCGGCGCCCAGGGCGCTGGCGGCGGCCTGCAGCGGCTCCCCGTAGGCGGCGGGGCAGACGAGGCGCTGACGCGCGTCGCGCTCCTGCCGCAGGAAGAGGCGGGCGGCCTCGGTGAGCGCCAGCGCCTCCCCGGGCCCGTGGAAGAGCGCCTGCTGGCAGCGCGCCACCGCCAGCTGGCACCAGGCCGCGTACGGCAGGCACTCCTGGGCGCGCAGCTCGCGGCCCAGCTGTGCGAACTGCTCCCCGGCCTCCGCCACGTTCGGCTTCCGCAGGAAGCGCTTCTTCAGCTTGTTCGACACCTGGCGGTACCGGGCCAGGAAGTCCCCGGCCTCGGGCCCTGGGCCCGCGCCTCCGCCCAGGCCGCCCGCGGACGCCGCCATGTTCGCCGCCCGAGCGCTTCCGGGCGCGCCGACGCACCCGGGCGGCCGCGCCGGCGACGGGCTGCGACGTACCCTGCGTCCCGCTCCAGAGGCCCAGCGCGCCGGGTGGCCCCCGTGATATGCAAAATACCCGGGTCGGGGGCGGGGCCTGGCCTGGCTGCGAGCTGCGTTTGCAAATCGGGGCCCACGGGGCGGGGCCTGGCCGGGCGCCCGCTGTTGCTAGGCGACGGCTCTTTGGCCCAGGTTGCTAGGGGCGTCCCCCAGCGTCTCTAACGCAACGCGACCCAAGCGAAACTCGGGATCCACGTGGCCCTCATGCCGACTTTGCCTGTTTCTCGAGTGTCCGTCCGTCCTCCATCTTCGCGTCAAAGCCCCTGCCCCCTTGGAGTCCTTGCCCACCGCTCTGCCCACCTCCTCCCCCCGCATGCCGCCCCCCGCCCCACACCGCCACCCCCACCCCCGGTCGCCACTGCACGTTCACCGGGCCACGACGCCGCAGTCCCGGACTTGAGCTCCACCCCAGCGAACACCATCCTTCCCAACGAACACCGTCCTTCCGGGGACGTGGCCGGGCTCTGACTTGTTCGGAGCCCGTGGCGGAGTCTTGCGCACCCAGCCTCACCCCCGACCCCACCCCAGCCAGCCTTCCCACCCAAGGCCCCCCGCGACCCCACGCTGTCCACCGCTCCTCTCTGTCATCCCCGACTCCTCCCTGCCACCCCGAGCCCACCCCCCGCCGCTCCCCCTCCCTCCAAGGAGACATGTCCCGGCACCAGCACCTCCCGCGCAAAGTGACCGAAGCACGCACGCGGGTTTCCTGAAACACTTTATTCTTAGAGATTTCCCATGACTGTGCCCGAGGCCCCAGACAGGCTGGGGCCGCCCCGGGGCTGTGAGCGGGCCTGGGGCCCGACGGTCGGTCGGCCCGGGGACCCGGGTCGCGCTGGGCAGCTACTACCGGCCCGGGGCCACCTGGGAGATGGTCGTGGCGCCAAAGAAGCCGCTGAGCAGCGCGTTGTTGTGGACCGCCATGTCCACGAGCTCCGGGGTGATGCGCCTCCTGCCGCTCTTGCAGGCCTCGTTGCCCGCCAGCTCCAGGACCTTGGCCGTCAGGTACTGGATGACGGCCGCCAGGAAGACCGGGGCGGAGGGGCTCAGGCGCCGGGCGTAGTGGCCCTCCCGCAGGAGGTGCTCCACCCAGCTCACGGAAAACGACAGCTGCGCTCGGGCGGTGCGGGAGCGGGGCCGGCCCTGGCCGTGGGAGGACCCTCGACGACGACGGCTGCGATTCCCCGGCATGCTGGGCGTGGGCTGCGCGTTCTCCTCCGACGGGCCTAGCTCTTGGGCGGCGCGGTGGGATGCGGAGCCTCCGGCTCGGCTCGGCTCGGCTCGGCTCAGCTCGGCTCGGCGCGGCTCGGCGCGGCGCGGTGCGGTGCGGTGAGGAGAGGTGCCACCGGCGGGACCAGGTGCGGTGAGGTTCGGCGAGGCGAGGTGCGAAGGCTCGGCGGCGCCCCAAGCTCTCAAGACGGCCGGTACTCAGGCCCCTCCTCGGTATCCTAGCGACGTCGGGCCGGCCCCCCAGTTGGTCTGGGCGCACGCGCCGTGACAGGTAGATCCGGTGAGGTCACCGCTCTCCCATTGGCCGCCGGAAGTGGCGGGCCTGGGCCCGCCAAGAAAGGGCGCGGGCACGAGCCTGCCCGCGCTGCGCCCTGGACCCTCTCTTCGAGGGAGCGTTCCCTTGCCCCTGGCTGGGAGCCTGGACGGAGAAGAACAACAGACGTGGGGACGACCCACTGCCACCAAGTGGACACCCGCGGGGCCGGGCAACCGTCGCAACTACCCGCTTCCAAAACGTTGGCGCCACCCCAAAAAGAAACCCCTGTGCCCGTCCGGCCGTCGCTCCCCACTCGCCGGCCCCACCCGACCCCTAACCCCGACTCCTCCACCGCCCCGCAAACCCACCCCAGCCCGCCACCGGCCAGCACCCAGGCAACCACTCTTGCTTCCTGTCCACAGAGGTCGGCCTCTTCTGGAGACTTCCTCCAGATGGAGTCGTACCATAAAGCGGTGGCCTTTGGTGCCTGGCTGCTTTCACTTAGCATCACGTTTTCGCTGTGGTTCGTCCCCGTGGCAGCACGAATCAGCGCTGCATTCCTCTTCGCGGCTCAGCGAGATTCCCTGGTATGGAGAGACCGCACGCTGCGTATCCACCCGTTCCCCAGTGCATGGACGTTTGGGTGATGGCCACCTTCTGGCTCTTGGGAATAGCGCTGCAGTGAACATTCCCCTACAGGGATCTGTGGGAACACCTCTTCTCAATGCTTTTGGGTATGTACCCGTGAAGAGATTTATGGGTTGATTTCCCAACTCTTAATTTTATTCCATTCATCCATGTGTGTATCCTTATGCTAGTACCACATAGTTTTGGTAACTGTAGCTTTGTGCTAAGTTTTGACATAGGGAAGTGTGAGTCCTCCAACTTTTTTCTTCTTTTTCAAGATTATTTTCACCATTCAAGGTCCCTTGAAATTTCATATGAATTTAGGATTGGCTTTTACATTTCTGCAAAACAGATCATTGGGATTTTGATAGGGATTGCACTGAATCTGTAGATAACTTTGCGCAGTATTGCCAAATTGACAATATTAAGTCCTTCCAATCCATGAACACTGATATCTTTCCATTTTTTTAGGTCAATTTTAATTTCTTTCAGCAATACTTTGTAGTGTTCAGCGAAGAAGTCTTGCACCTCCTTGGCTAAATTTATTCCTATGTATTTTTTATGCTATTTTAAAGACTTGTTGTCAATTTTATTTTGGAGTTTTCATTGCTAACATATAGAAATGCAACTTATTTTTGTGTATTGATCTTGTATCCTGCAACTTTGTTGAATTTATTTATTAACTCTAATAGTGATTTGTGGATTCTTTAGGGTTTTTCTATATATGAGATCATTTCATGTGAGAATAGAGACAGTTTTACTTCTTTCTTTCCAATTTGGATGCCTTTTATTTCTTTTCTTGCCTCATGGCTCTGGCTAGGACTTGAGTTACAGTCTTGAATAGAAGCAGTGAAAGCAAGCATTCTTGTCTTATTCCTGATCTTAGGGGAAATGCTTTCTGTCTTCCACTATTGAATATGATGTTAGCTATGGGTATTTCATAAATTCCCTTTATTATGTTGAGGAATTTCCCTTCTATTCCTAGTTTACTGAGTGTTTTTTAAATCATGAAATGTTGTTGGATTTTGTTGAGTTTTTTTTATGCATCAACTGAGATGACCCTGTAGGTTTTCCCCTTCATTTTATTAATGTGGTGTTGATTAATCAATTTTCTTATGTTGAACCATCCTTGCATTCCTGGGATAATTCTTACTTGGATGTGGAATGTAGTATTTATAATAGGCTGTGGGATTCAGTTTGCTAAAATTCTTTTGAGGATTTTTGCATCTATATTCATAAAGGATATTGGTCTGTAGTTTTTTTTCTTGTGGTATATATGTCTGGCTTTGGTATCAGGTAATTCTGGCCTCATAGTATGAGTTAGCAAGTTTTCCATCCTTTTCTATCTTTTGGAACAGTTTGGGAAGGATTGACATTAATTCTTCTTTAAACAGTCGGTAGAATTCACCAGTGAAGCCACCTAGCACAGTTCCTGGCACATAAGACATGAAATCTAGGATTCGTGTAGTCATTAGCTATTTGTTGAATTAATACATTGTCTCCTTAAGAAGGTTTCTAATCAAGACACAAGGATTGAGTAAAAAATGAAGCAAATATATTTACCAAAAATAATGCTGTGATTTCTGGGACAATGCTATAAATGCATTAATATTTTTTATCCCATAGGAAGAAAAAAATTGTTACATGTCAGAACGATTTTTTAAAAATTCCCCATAAGACTATAACTCTGATATGCGATTATATAACAGGCTTACATTGATTCCTATTTTAGTGTATTCAAGCAGATGCAGAATGCCAGGTGTTTTATGAGAGATGATTATCAACTTTCCTTATGCTATATGCCAGGACTTAAATCTAGGCCTTTTGAATTGGCATTAGTACCATATTTCTCAAACTGTGTTCCCTTTCCCTTAAATATGTCATATACTTTTCTCTAGAACCTAGACATGTCAAGGTCCAAAACCCCACATGTTGGATATTAACATGTATCTCATGAATTCATACACAGGGAATCATTAGTTAGTGTTTCACGGTCCACATGTGCATGCACACATGCAAGCACACAAAGCCCACATTCTTGGAAGATCATTTTAAGACCAGTGTGGTCAGCTTCCTACTCCCAGTGCTTTCACAGCTGACTCTGCCCTAATCTAGTGCTTCTCAAACTTCACATTCTGATTCAGTAGATCTGGAATAGGGCCCAAGATACTGCATTTCTAATTGCTCCCAGGGGATGCTAATGCTGCTGGTTTGTGGCCCACACTGGATTAGCAAAGCCCTAAATGGCTTCCTCAACTTTGATGAGCCTTTTACAGGACTCCAAAGTAGAAGACTACTTCAATTGCCCAGACCTAATCTCCCTTGTTTCATTCTTCTTCCTGGTGTTTTTCTCCTTCATGTATTCCATCGTAACATCTGTCTGGTTAGAATGATTTTATTTCAGTGTTGGATACTGTTGAGAAATGCACAAAGCAAAATTAGAAGGAAGATATGATTGGGAGGAATTGCTTTTTACTCTGTCTTCACTTTCCGTGTGTCTGTGCTAATCCCTCTCTACAGGTCTTCTTTGGCAATGTGGATTCATCTGGGATAAAACACAATATTTTTAACCCTCCAATTATTGCTCGGTACATCCGTTTGCACCCAACGCATTACAGTATCCGCAGCACTCTTCGCATGGAGTTGATGGGCTGTGATTTAAACAGTAAGTGCCAAGCCATCCCATATCCCTCCCTCTCCCAACCATGGGTAGGATAACTAACCATCCTAGTTTTCCTAAGACTGAAGGGATTTCCCCTCAAGACACAGAACTATCAATGCTAAAACCAGCACAGTCCTGGGCAAACTCAGGACTTGGAATTCTAACCATGGGATTCCCCAGGGGCAGCCACCTCCTATACTACTATTAACAAGGCAAATCAAAGTCAAACAGAGCTGAGCAGAAAGTAGGGGTCATGTTAACAATAACAGAATCTGTGCAAAAGTTAATTTCTGGGAAATGATGTCATGATAACAGTAGCCCTCAAGTGTCAGTGGAGGCAGGCCAGTGGAACCTAGGCTGTATCTCGTCCTTGTGATTACGTTCTCCTTTCATTTCTCTGAGGTTGCAGCATGCCACTGGGAATGGAGAATAAAGCAATAGCAGATGCACAGATAACTGCCTCATCCTACTTAAACAATATGTTTGCCACCTGGTCTCCTTCACAAGCCCGACTTCACCTCCAGGGCAGGACTAATGCCTGGAGGCCCCGGGTAAGAGGCAACAAATTTGCCATTTAACTGATGTAGAGGAGGGAGTAGTAGTTATGAAAAAATAGAGAAAGCCCTGGACTGTTTATTCAGAGGTATTTCTGTTATCTGGTTGTTCCCAAAAGAGTATCAAGGAAGGTTGACTATGGGCAGAAAAACCCACAGATATTTAGTGGATGTACTGTGTGATTTCACACAGCATTCATTAGGAGAAATGATCCCTAATTGAACCTCCTGGAAACAGAATCTCTATGTGCAGTACTGGGCTAATATCCATCAAAGAACTGTAGTAGCTGAAGTCCAGTTTTACAGAGAAATATCAACAATTAGCCCTCTTTGCAGGTTTCTCAGTGCCTCAAAGGAAAGAATCACGGTCATATACAGTTCACTGGGCAGAGTTTTTTTCCAGAACCACTCAGTTAGTGATTGTCAATCACTGAATAGCTTTTGGGGATGAACGACGTTAATGGTTTCTGCTTCCTTCAGGGCCTTATTTTAAACCAAACAGGTTATATGACACATTGCCAAACTTTTAATACTCTAGTCAATCTGCCTATGGCTCTTATATTATTCAGCAAACATTTACTGGGCACCTATTAAATGCCTGACCCTGAGGATACAGAGATGAACCATGAAAAGTTTCAGCCCTCAAGTTGCTTAGAGTCTAATAATGGAGACTGACAAACAGATCATTAAAATGCAGAGTGATAAGTGCTGTGCTATGGTTAAGAAAAAGGGATTTAGGGATTTCTGGGAGCACATAGTGACCAGCAGGATACTAGTCTAACTAACTTCCTCAGGTGAATAATCCAAAAGAGTGGCTGCAAGTGGACTTCCAGAAGACAATGAAAGTCACAGGAATAACCACCCAGGGCGTGAAATCTCTCCTTACCAGCATGTATGTGAAGGAGTTCCTCATCTCCAGCAGTCAAGATGGCCATAACTGGACTCTGTTTCTTCAGAATGGCAAAGTAAAGGTATGCTGGTCTCATAGGAAAGACACATAACCTCTCCTAGAGCTTGACATTTAGAAACATAACAAAGTTGAGCTATATGACCAAACTTTCAGGATAACTTTGCTGAATACCTATAGTAATAGGACACTATACAAGGTGTTCTGGGAGAACACAGTGACTCCAAGCAAGGATGTATAATCTCAGGAAATGGCAGAGTAGAGCCAAAAGTTATTTATCCTCACAGATGTTGATGTCATCCAGGATGATGGCAAGAATCAGAGGGGTGAAGAATGAGAGTTATTTGCCAAATGCTGAATGATGTCTGTATCCTCATCAGTAACTTGGATTCCAAGCCTCATTGACTTTAACTTTAGTGACCCAAACAGTCTTCCTTCCTGATGTTAATTTGCTGGAGAAGTCAACAAATTAATTAGAGGAAGTGACATAAAAGTCTTGCTATCCCATGAGTGATGGGAGAATGGATAGTTCTTCTCTATGGTCTCTTTTATCTACTTTTTTGCCAAGAATTAACCATGATGTGGTCCTTACCAAACTCTCTAGTACAATCTCTTGCCACTCAGTCCTTTGCCCTCTAAGCTCCACCCGTACTAAGAAACTCTCAGGTCGCTAAAAAGAGCATGTTCTTTCTTACACTAGGCTTTTATACATACTGTTTCTTCTACCTAGAACATTTTTTCTAGGTCCTTCCCACTGCCCCTTTCACCTGTCTCATTCTTTTAAGCCTCAGATAAACATCATCTCCTCCAAGAATTCCCTGATCCCTCAAGGCAGGATTAAAGACTTCTGCTTCTGGCAGTTTAATGGACAAGAGTATAGATAATACATACTATTCTAGAGGACATTCCCATTTCTAAAAGGGTATGTCTCTGAAACATGCTACAATGTGGATGAACGTTGAAAACATTATGCTAAATGAAATGGGCTAGACATAAAAGGACAAGTATTGTATGATTCCACTTATATGAGTATGTTAGTCAGGGTTCTCTAGAGAAACAGAACCAATAGGATGTGTGCATGTGTGTGTATAAAGAGATGTATTATAAGGAGTTGGCTCACATGATTATGGAGGCTGACAAATCCCAAGATTGGCAGGGTGAGTTGGCAAGCTGGAGACCCCAGAGAACCAATGGTATAGTTCCAGTCAGAGTCCAAAGGCCTGAGAACCAGGAGAGCTGATAGCATAAGTTCCAGGCTGAAGGTCAACCGGCTCAGGACCCAGGAAGAGCTGATATTTCAGTTTGAGCCCAAAGGCTGGAAAAAGGTAATGTCCCAGTTCAAATGCAGTCGAGCAGAAAGAATTCTCTCTTACTCAGGTGAGGGTCAGCTTTTTTGTTCTATTGGGCTTCAACTGATTGGATGAGGCCCATTCACATTAGCGAGGGCTATCTGCTTTCCTCTGTCTACTTATTCAAATGTTAATCTCATCCAAAAACACCCTCACAGACACACCCAGAATAATGTTTGACCAAATATCTTGGCACCCTATGGCCCAGTCAAGTTGACACATAATATTAATAATTATAATGAGGTATCTAGAATAAGAAAATTCATAGAGACTGAAAGTAGAATAGAGGTTAAAGAGTTTTTGTTGGGGATGATGAAAATGTTTTGGGTCTAGAGAGTGGTGATGGTTGCACAACATTGTGAATGTATTTACTGCCACTGAATTTTACACTTAAAAATGGTTAAAATGGGGCCGGCCCCGTGGCCGAGTGGTTAAGTTCCCACGCTCCACTTCCCCCCGCTGCGGTTTCGCTGGTTCAGATCCCAGGTGCAGACATGGCACTGCTGGTCAGGCCATGCTGAGGCGGTGTCCCACATAGCACAACCAGAGGCACTCACAACTGGAATATACAACCATGTACTGGGGGGCTTTGGGGAGAAGAAGAAGAAGAAGAAAAAAATGGTTAAAATGGTAAATTATATGTTGTGTATATATTACCACAGTAAAAAAAGCTATATTACTTACAGTACGTATTTCTTAATGCATTGCTACACTCAGTGAAGAAAGGAGAATCTCAGCCTCCTCACGAACAGCAACAAAAAAATCCCATGAGCTTTTACTTAAAAATAATCAGCTTAGGGGCTGGCCCCGTGGCCGAGTGGTTAAATTCGCGCGCTCCGCTGCAGGCGGCCCAGTCTTTCGTTACTTCGAATCCTGGGCGCGGACACGGCACTGCTCATCAGACCACGCTGAGGCAGCGTCCCACATGCCACAACTAGAAGAACCCACAACAAAGAATACACAACTATGTACCGGGGGGCTTTGGGGAGAAAAAGGAAAAAAATAAAATCTTTAAAAAAAAAAATAATCAGCTTAAATCAGAGCAAAGAGAGGCGAAAAATTAGAAAATGTAAAATGCAGCACCTTTCCTAAAGGAAAATGCTGATATTAGTTTGTTATTGGGAGACTAAGGTCTGAGCAAAATGCCAGAAGAGCTGAATATGAGACTTCTGCACTAAGTAATGAACCCCAGAAAGGAGCTAAAGTTGTTGAGGATAAGTAGCACCTCCTTTCTCAAATCCACTCTAGAAGAAAGCACTCCCAGTTTAGATCTCCAGGATTCCCACATATTAAAATGATAAGGTCATAAACATAGATCAGCAAACATGCAAGACAGCAAGCCAATGTCACTACAAGTGAGCAAAAACAATACAGATTTAGAATCTGAAGAACATCAGATATCAACATTATCAGATACATATAATAAAATAATTATGCATAAAATAGTTAAAGTAATGAATTATGGACACATAAAAATAAATGACAAATTATCCAAAATTATTAGGCAGTTTTGGAAAAAAAACCCAGTACTTTTAGAAATGAAAAATATAATTAACAATCAAAGAAAGACTTAGCATATTAGACACAGCCAAAAAGAATTTAGTAAATCGAAAAATATATCTGAAGAAATTACCCAGAATGGAGCAGAGAAGATGAAACATATGAAAAAGAAATGTAGAGATATAGGAGATACAGAGAAAGCCTAACATATCTAATTAAAATCCCAGTGTGAAAGGAAAGGAATAGTGGAGAAGGTGCAAACAAACAAGAATGCTCACTTTTGCCACTTTTATTCAACATTGTACTGGAAGTGCTAGCCAGAGAAATTAGGTGAGAAAAAGAAATAAAAGTCATCCAAATTGGAAAGGAAGAAGCAAAATTATCTCTCTTCACCAATGATATGATTTTATGTGTAGAAAATCCTAAAGAATCCACCAAAAAACCCTATTAGAGCTAATAAATGAACTCAGCAAAGTTGCAGGATACATAATCAACACACAAAAATCAGTTGTATTTCTATATACTAGCAATGAAAAATCTGAAAAGGAAATTAACAAAACCATTTTATTTATAATAGCATCAAAAAGAATAAAATATTTTGGAATAAATTTAATCAAGGAGATGCAAGGCTCAAACACAAAACTGCAAAGCAGTGCTGAAAAAAATTAAAGAAGATCTAAATAAATGGAAAGATATCTGGGTTCATGGATTGGAAGACTTAATATTGTTAAGATGGCAATGCTACCCAAAGCCATCTACAGATTCAATGCAATCCCTATCAAAATCCCAATGGCCATTTTTGCAGAAATGGACAAGCTGATCTTAAAATTCATCTGGAATTGCAAGGGACTCCAAATAGCCAAAACAATCTTGAAAAAGAACAAAGTTGGAGGATACACACTTCTCAATTTCAAAACTTACTACAAAGCTACAGCAATAAAAACAGTGTGGTATTGACATAAAGATGGACAGATCGATGGAATAGAATCAAGGTCCAGAAATAAGCCTATACAACTATGGTAAATTGATTTTCAATAAGGGTGCCAAGACTATTCAATGGGAAAAGAATAGTCTCTTCAACAAATGGTACTGGGAAAACTGCATATCCACATGCAAAGAATGAAGTCACCACACACCACATACAAAAATTAATTCAAAATGGATCATATACCTAAAAATAGGAGCCAAAACTATAAAACTCTTAGCAAAATTATAGAAGTAAATCTTTATGACCTTGGATTTGACAATGGTTTCTTAGATGTGACACCACAATCACAAGCAACAAAAGATAAATAGATATAGTGAACTTCTTCAAAATTAAAATCTTTTGTACATCAAAGGACACTATCAAGAAATTGAAAAGACAACCCACAGTATGGGAGAAAATATTTGCCAATTGATAAAGGGTCTAGTATCCAGGATATGAAAAGAACTCTTAAACTCAACAACAAAAAGACAACCAAATTTAAAAATAGGCAAAGGACTTCAACAGGCATTTCTCCAATGAAGATATACAAATGACCAACAAGCACATGAACATCAACATCACTAGGCATTAGGAAAATTCAAATCAAAACGACAATAAGATATCGCTTCACACCCATGAGGATGGCTATAATTTCTTAAAAATACAGAAAAAGTGTTAGCAAGAATGTGGAAAAATTAGAACCCACATTGCTAATGGGAATGTGAAATGGGGCAGCCACTGTAGAAAACATTTTGGTGGTTCCTCAATAAGGTAAACATAAAATTATCATATGACCCAGCAATTTCTCTACTGGGTATATACCCAAAAGAATTGAAAAAAGTCAATTAATAAAAACTTTAAGCAAGTGCTCATAGCAGCTCTATTCATAATAGCCAACAGGTGAAAATGACCCAAATGTCCATTGACTGACGGATAAACAAAATGTGGTCTATCCACACAATGGAATATTATTCAGCCACAAAAAGAACAGAAGTACTAATATATTTGCTACAGCATGAGTAAACTTTGAAAACACGCTAAGTGAAAGAAGCCAGACACAAAAGGCAACATATTGTATGATTACATTTATATGAAATGTTCACAATAGGCAAATATATAGACACAGAAAATAGATTAGTTATTACCAGAGATTGGAGGGAAGTGTGAATGGGGAGTTGCTTCTTCACGGGTACTGGATTTCCTTTTGGAGTGATGGAAATATTCTGGAACCAGATAGCGGTAAATGTACTAAATACCACAGAATTTTACACTTTAAAATGGTTCAGGTGGTAAATTTACATTTTACCACAATAAAAAGAAGCCATAAGACACATACATTACCATAATAAGAGTGATGAACTGACAGCTGATTTCTAAACAATAATTAAAACCAGAAGATAATTAATGGTATCTACATGATGCTGAAAGAAAAAATTTGAAACCTCTCTCCAAAAGAAAATCTAGTGAAAATTTCTTTCATTTGTTAAAGCAAAAACTAAAAAATTTTCCAACATACATGAGTGATTTTACCACTCAGTAACATTTTACCACTCAGCCAACAGAAAACATAAGAGGATATTTATTAACCTTATGCCAGTAAATTTGGAAAATTAGGTAAAATAGATTAATTCCTAGTAAATATAACTTACTCAAGAAAGCACAGAAAACCTTAAAACTCCCATAACCTTCGAGAAATTGAATTGCTATTAAAAAATCTTCCTACAAAGAAAACTCCAGATCCAGATGGCTACACTAAATACTCTGCAAATTTTCAAGGTAGAAGTAATACCAATATTACAAAGATTCTTCCAGAAAATGGAAAAAGACTGTACATTACCCAACTCTTTATGATAACAAAACCCAACAAGAACAATTTCGTTAGAAAGGAAAATAATAGGCCAATTTTATTCATGAACATAGATCCAAAACAAAATATTAGCAATATATATCCAAGTTGGATTTATCCTAGGAATATGAGGTAAGCTTAATGTTAGAAAATGAACTTAATCCACCATGTTAATAGGCTAAAAGATTATATGACCAATAAATGCAGAAAAAAAACATTTCATAAAATTCAGCATCTATTCTTAACGAAAAAAATAGCAAACTAAGACTAGAAGGGAAATTATTTAATCTGATAAAGGGTATTCACAAAAATCTTAGAGCAAATATTGTATTTTAGGTGAAACACAGAAAGCTTTCCCTGTTGAGACTGGGAATAAGAAAAGGAGGCCCACCGTACCAGTTATCTATTGCTGCATAACAAACCACCCCAAAACTTAGTTACAATTTTGAGGATCAGGAATTTAGGTTGAGCTGGCTGGCTGGTTTGTCTGTGATCCATATAATGTCAGTGGGGATGGATGGACAGATCTACTTCCTAGATGGCTTCTTTGCTCACATGTCTGGTACCCTTGGTTTTCTTGGTCTGGCACCTTGGTTTTACCCTTGACCTTTCTATACACATGGTGTCTTTTCAGGGCCTTTCCACATGTTGTGGGCTTCTCACAACATGATGGTCTTAGGATAGTCACTCCTCTTACTTAAGAGCTAGATTCCAAGAAACCAAAGTGGAAGCTGTCAGTCCTCTTGAAAAGGCCAGGCAGAACTGGCACAGCATCACTTCTGCCATACTCTATCAGTGCAAAGAATCAGTGGCCAGCCCTGATGTAAAATAAAACAAAGTATACCTACATCTCCATTGGAGGAATGTCAAAAATTCATAACCATCTTTAATCTGCCACATCCACTTTTGTTAGAAACCGTATTGGATGTCCTAAGTGGTGCAGCAAGATAAGAAAAAGAAATAAAACGTGTAAGAACTGGAAAAGATGAAACAAACTCTCATAATATGTGGAAGATATGATGACATACATAGAAAATCCAAAAGAACCTATCTAAGTGTCTATCTAAATTGTTAGAATTGATAAAATAATTTTGCAAGTTTACTGAAAACAAAATCAATACAAAATTTAATTGTATTTCTATATGCCAGAAACAAATAGTTGGAAAAATAGTTTAAAATAGAATTTAAAAATTCCAAGTACTGAGTTGCACATTCTCATCAGATAATAGCAGCTGCCTAAATCTCTCCATAGAATACTAGAAGTTTCAGTTTACAAGTAAGTAGGAAATAAACATGCAAAGCTAGCTGCCCTAGCTCCAGAGCTCACTCTGGAGAGAGTCCAGGAGAGACTGTGCAAAAAAGAGGAAGGGTCAGTGTGAGACCTAGTGGTGATAGAACACAGATCAAATCACTTCTGGAAAGAGGCAGTCTCGCCTTCAGTGATGAAATACTGATATTTGAGAACTGCTGGATCATAGCGTTGGCTTCTGGAGAACCGAAAGGAAAGGGATTGAGACGTGGGACTAGAGGTGGCAGATTTGGAAAGGCATTGGTTCTGATGAAGAGGGATACATTTTTTGGAGGCTTGGTGATGAACAAAAAGAGAAATCAAATGGTGGAAATTAAGTCTCCTGTAAAACCAAAAACAAATCACCAAAGCACAAGACACAAACCTCTTCCCGTCCCATCTGTTAAAGAAATTGCACTGCACTTTATCAGCAGTAGAGGGTGCTCCTGGATTAAGAAACCTCATAAGTCGTCCAAATTTATCTCTGCCTACATAAAACTGCTTCTTATTGCTAGAACAAGAAAATATAAGGCATTTCTAAATGAACGGAAAATGGCAGATGAGGTAAAAGGTATTATTCTTGATTTTTCACTCCCTCCTTACTTGAAAACTCCATTGACTTTGGGCTTGGCAACAGGACTCCTTTTGACCAAGGGAATGTAAGTCGACATGACATTCACCACTTCCGAACAGAAGTTTTAAATGTGATTTTGTGTTTGCCTCTGCCCTCTTCCATGAGATAAAAATGTCCAGTCTGAGAAGACACACTGTACATGAGCCTCAGCCTGGAGCAGAGCTTTAACCAACCAACACTTTTTTAAAAAAATTTATTTATTTATTGTGATCAATAATAGTTTGTAACATTGTGAAATTTCAGTTGTACATTATTATTTGTCAGACACCATATAAGTGTGCCCCTTCACCCCTTGTGCCTACCTCCCACCCCTCCTTCCCCCTGGTAACCACTAAACTGTTCTCTTTGTCTATAAATTTATCTTCCATAAATGAGTGAAATCATACAGTGTTTGTCTTTCTCTGTCTGGCTTATTTCAGTTAACATAATACCCTGAAGGTCCAGCCATGTTGTTGCAAATGGGATGATTTTCTCTTTTTTAATGCCTGAGTAGTATTCCATTGTATATATATATATATATATACACACCACATCTTCTTTATCCAATCCTTGGTTGATGGGCACTTGGGTTGCTTTCACGTCTTGGCTATTGTGAATAATGCTACAAGGAATATAAGCCTCTTTGTATTGTTGATTTCAAGTTCTTTGGATAAATACCCAGTAGTGAGATGGCTGGATCATATGGTATTTCTATTTTTAGTTTTTTGAGAAATCTCCATACTGTTTTCCATAGTGCCTGCACTAGTTTGCATTACTACCTGCAGCGTATGAGGGTCCCCTTTTCTCCACAACCTCTCCAACATTTGTTACTTTTTGTCTTGGTGATTGTGGCCATTCAAATGTGCGTAAGGTGATATCTAAGTGTGGTTTTGGTTTGCATTTCCCTGATGATTAGTGATGTTGAGCATCTTTTCATGTGCCTATCAACCATCTGTATATCTTCTTTGGAAAAATGTCTGTTCATCTCCTCTGCCCATTTTTTGATTGGGTGGTTTGTTTTTTTGTAGTTCAGTTGTATGAGTTCTTTATGTATTATGGAGATTACCCTTTGTTGGATAGATGATTTGCAAATATTTTCTCCCAGTTGATGGGCTGTTTTTTTTGTTTTGATTCTGGTTTCCTTTGCCTTCCAGAAGCTCTTTAGTCTGGTGAATTCCCACTTGTTTATTTTTTCTTTTGTTTCCCTTGTCCAAGTAGACATGGTATTTGAAAAGATCCTTTTAAGGCTGATGTCAATGTGTGTACTGCTTATATTTTCTTCCAGAGGTTTTATGGTTTTGGGAATTACCTTCAAGTCTTTGGTCCATTTTGAGTCTATTTTTGTGTATGGAGAGAGATAATGGTCAACTTTCATTCTTTTGCATGTGGCTGTCCAGTTTTCCAACACCATTTATTGGAGAGGCTTTCCTTTCTCCATTGTATGTTCTTGGCTCCTTTGTCGAAGATTAGCTGTCCATAGATATGTTGTTTTATTTCTGGGCTTTCAATCCTGTTCCATTGATCTGTGTGCCTTTTCTTGTACTAGTACCATGCTGTTTTGATTACTGTGGCTTTGTAGTACATTTTGAAGTCTGGGATTGTGATGCCACCAGCTTTGTTCTTGTTTCTCAGGATTGCTTTGGTTATTCGGGGTCTTTTATTGCCCCATATGAATTTTAAGATTCTTTGTTCCATTTCTGTGAAGAACATCATTGGGATTCTGATTGGAATTGCATTGAATCTGTGGATAGCTTTAGGGAGTATGGACATTTTAACTGTGTTTATTTTTCCAATCCATGTGCATGGAATATCTTTCTATTTCTTTATGTCATTATAGATTTCTTTCAATAATGTCTTATAGTTTTCCTTGTATAGGTCTTTCACCTTCTCGGTTAAATTTATTCCTAGATATTTTATTCTTTGTGTTGCGATTGTAAATGGGATTGTATTCTTGAGTTCTTGTTCTGTTAGTTCGTTATGGGAGTATAGAAATGCAACTGATTTTTGTAAGTTGATTTTGTACCTTGCAACTTTACTGTAGTTATTGATTATTTCTAATAGTTTTCTGATGGATTCTTTATGGTCTTCTATATATAAAATCATGTTGTCTGCAAACAGCGAGAGTTTCAATTCTTCATTGCCTATTTGGATTCCTTTTATTTCTTTTTCTTGCCTAATTGCTCTGGCTGAAACCTCTAGTACTATGTTGAATAAGAGTGGTAAGAGTGGGCATCCTTGTCTTGTTCCTGTTCTCAGAGGGGTGGCTTTCCGTTTATCCCCATTGAGTATGATGGTGGCTGTGGGTTTGCCAATTATGGCCTTTAGTATATTGAGGTACTTTCACTCTACACCCATTTTATTGAGAGTTTTTATCATGAGTGGATGTTGGATCTTGTCAAATGCTTTCTCTGCATCTATTGAGATAATCATGTGGTTTTTGTTCCTCATTTTGTTAATGTGGTGTATCACATTGATTGATTTGCAGATGTTGAACCATCCCTGTGTCCGTGATATGAATCCCACTTGATCATGGTGTATGATCTTTTTAATGTATTGCAGTATTCAATTTGTCAATATTTTGTTGAGGATTTTTGCATCTAAGTTCATCAGCGATATTGGGCTGTAATTTTCCTTCTCTGTGTTGTCCTTGTCTGGCTTTGGGATCAGGGTGATGTTGACCATGTAGAAAGTTTTAGGAATTTTTCCATCTTCCTCAATGTTTTGGAATAGTTTGAGAAGAATAGGTATTAAATATTCTTTGAATGTTTGTTAGAATTCTCCAAAGAAGCCACCTGGTCCTGGACTTTTATTTTTGGGGAGGTTTTTGATTACTGTTTCAATTTCTTTACTTGTCATTGGTCTATTCAGGTTCTCTATTTCTTCTTGATTCAGTTTTGGGAGGTTGTAAGAGTCAAAGAATTTATCCTTTTCTTCAAGATTGTCCAGGTTGTTGGCATACAGTTTTTCATAATATTCTCTTATAATCTTTTGTATTTCTGCAGTATCTGTTGTGATTTCTCCTCTTTCATTTTTAATTTTATTTATTTGAGCCTTCTCTCTTTATTTCTTAGTGAGTCTGGATAAAGGTTTGTCAATTTTGCTTTTCTCCAAGAACCACCTCCTTGTTTCATTGACCCTTTCTACAGTCTTTTTGTTTCAATTTCATTTATTTTTGCTCTAATTTTTATTATTTCCCTCCTTCTGCTGAGTTTGGGCTTTGTTTGTTCTTCTTTTTCTAGTTCTGTTAGGTGTAGTTTAAGATGTCTTATTTGAGATTTTTCTTGTTTGTTAACATGGGCCTATATTTCTATAAATTTCCCTCTTAGGACTGCTTTTGCTGCATCCCATATAAGTTGGTATGGTGTGTTCTTGTTCTCATTTGTCTCCAGATATTTTTTTATTTCTCCCTTTATTCCTGTGATGATCCATTGGTTGTTCAGTAGCATGTTGTTTAGTCTCCACATTTTTGTTCCTTTCCCAGCTTTTTTCTTGTTATTGATTTCTAGTTGCATAGCATTATGGTCAGAAAAGTTACTAGATATGATTTCAATCTTCTTAGATTTATTGAGGTTTGCCTTGTTTCCCAATATATGGTGTATCTTTGAGAATGTTCCATGTGCACTTGAGAAGAGTGTATATTCTGCTGTTTTTGGATGGAGAGTTCTGTGTATATCCATTAAATCCATCTGATCTAGTTTTTCATTTAATTCCATTATTTCCATGTTGATATTTTGTCTGGATGATCTATCCATTGATGTAAGTGGGGTATTGAGGTCCCCTACTATGATTATGTTATTATTAATATCTCCTTTTAGATTTGTTAATAGTTGCTTTATGTACTTTGGTGCTCCTGTGTTGGGTGCATGTATGTTTATAAGTGTTATGTCTTCTTGGTGGAGTGTCCCTTTGATCATTATATACTGCCTGCCATCTTTGTCTCTCCTTAATTGTTTTGTCTTGAAATCTACTTTGTCTGTTGTAAGTATGGCAATACCTACTTTCTTTTGTTTGCCATTAGCTTGGAGTATTATCTTCCACTCCTTTACTCTGAGCCCATATTTGTCTGTGGAGCTGAGATGTGTTTCCTGGAGGCAGCAGATTGTTGGGTCTTGTTCTTTAATCCATCCTGCCACTCTTTGTCTTTTGATTGGAGAATTCAGTCCATTTTCATTTAGAGTGATTATTGATATATGAGGGCTTATTACTGCCATCTTATTGCTCGTTTTCCAGTTCTGCATTTCTTTTGTTTCTCATCCCATGTGTTTTGAACTACCAATTCGATTAGGTAGTTTTCTATGGTGATTTTCTTCATTTTCTCCTTGTATGAGAGACATATATGTCTCTGTTCTAATTGTTTGTTTGGTGGTTACCATTAGGTATGTATAAAAAAATCTCAAAGATGAGACAGTCCATTTTCTGATAGACTCTTATTTCCTTAGACTATGCCGATTCCATCCTTTTCCTCTTCCCATTCTAAGGTATTTATGTCATGTCTTATTCCATCTTGTGTTGTGAATTTGTTGTTAAAATGATGAGATTATTTTTATTTTGTTGTTTTCCTTCTCTTTATCCTTAATGTTAAAGTTGAGTGTTGACTAACCTGATCTGATAGAGAGCTGCCATTTTCTGATTATTGCCTTCCTGTTCATCTTCTTGCTCAGGGCTTTGTAGCCCTTTTCCTATTTTATTTTTCAGTTATGAAGGCCTTCTTGAGGATTTCTTGTAGGGAGTGTCTTGTCGTGATTAACTCCCTTAGCTTTTGTTTATTTGGGAAAGTTTTTATTTCCCCGTCATATCTGAAGGCTATTTTTGCTGGATAGAGTAGTCTTGGATGAAAGTTTTTATCTTTCAGAATTTTGAACATATCATTCCACTCTCTCCTAGCCTGTAAGGTTTCTGCTGAGAAATCTGCTGAAAGCCTGATATGGGTTCCTTTGTAGATTATACTCTTCTGCCTTGTTGCCCTTAATACTTTTTCTTTGTCATTGACTTTTGCCAGCTTTACTACTATATGCCTTGCAGTAGGCCTTTTTACATTGATGAAATTAGGAGATATACTGGCTTCATTCATTTGTATTTCCAGCTCTTTCCCCAGGTTTTGGAAGTTCTCAGCTATTATTTCTTTCTGCTTTCTGCTCCATTCTTCTCTTCCCCCTCTTGAATACCTATAATCCTTATGTTGCATTTCCTAATTGAGTCACATATTTCTCTGAGAGTTTCTTCCTTTCTTTTTAGTTTTAGTTCTCTCTTCTCCTCCATCTGAAGCATTTCTATATAACTATCTTCTAAATTGTTATTTTGCTCCTCCATATTGTCAACTCTGTTGTTTAGGGAATCCAGATTTTTCTTTATCTCATCCATCGTGGTTTTCATCTCCAACAGTTCTGATTGGTTCTTCTTTAAAGTTTCAATCTCTTTTGTGAAGAAGCTCCTGAATTCATTAATTTGTCTTTCTGTGTTTTCTTGCAACTCACTGAGATTTTTTATGATAGCTATTTTGAATTCTTTGTCATTTACGTTATGAATTGCTGTGTATTCAGGGTTGGTTTCTGGGTACTTGTCACTTTCCTTCTTGTCTGGAGATTTAATGTACTTTCTCATACTGCTTGATGGTGTGGATTTTTGCCTCTGCATGGTGTTATTATCTGGTTGCAGCTTCCACCTGCCACTTCTGGGTGAGGATCAGGCACTGTGTATTCTGGGCCCAGCATGATCTGGGGCTCCCCAGCTCCAGCCACTGACTTCTTTTCTCTCTGTGTGATGCTCTGACCAACAGCAGATCTGGGGCACCAGGAAAGGGGAGGGGTGCTTTCTTTCACTTGTGCTTCCCCCAGCCTCCGCTTCTCTCTCTATGCAGAGCTCTGGGCAATGAGAGGGCTGGAGTTCCAGGTGGGGGAAGGGGAGCCTTCTTTCACCTGTGCCCCTTTCCCAGCCCCTGCCCCTCTCTCTGTGTGGCACTCTGGGTGATCCCGGAGACCTACACAGCTTTCCTAGCCCCCACCTCTCTGTCCCCACTGTGCTCTGAGTGATGCCAGAGACCTGCACGCCTTTCTCAGATGCTGCTTCTCTCTCCACTTGGTGCTCTGGGCAATCAGAGGGCTGGAGTGCTGGGCAGGGGGAGGGACACTCTCTTTCTTCTATGTGATCCCAGCGTTCTCTCTGGGCCCTCACCAACTGCTGTCCTGGGGTGCTAGTTTGGTGGAGACATCCCCACAATAGCTCAGTCTCCTGTATGTGTGGGGCTTTCCCTCGGGCTGTGAGGGAACTTGGAGAGTAATGGTGTTCCTGTGGAGGGCCACCCCTCCGCCTTTCCTCTCAGAGCCCTGCACTGTACCAAGGTAGCTGGCTGCCATAGGGAAGAAAGCAGTTCCCCTTACCAGCTCCCACTTCCTCCAGAGGATCCAGCCCCACCACCTTCAGACGTATGGCTGTGTGGGTCTCTCAGACATCTTTTGTGTTGTGTGAATGTTCTCTGTAGGTGCATGAATGTCCTTTTGGTCATACTTTAGAAGGGGGAGTTCAAGGGGAGAGCTCACTCTGCCATAATGCTGATGTCACTCCTTCCCAACCAATACTTTTTGAACATTCAGACTTAATTTTCCCAAAGCTTCACCTGGTTCACAGGTAGGCTTACCTCCAAAGTCCCAGAGTGGCAAGATGTCTTGTCTTAGACTCTCTTCCCTCTTCTTTCTCCGTGTCTGTACCCCCTACCGGCGGAGTAGCCAGGCTACACTAAATTGCATGCCTTGCTGTGTGGCTTTTGTTATCATTATGAAGTTCCTACCAACGTGTGAAACTAGCTTATCTGACTCATGACTGTAGGTACCATTTATTGAGCACTTAGTATGAACTCTTCTTGCAATAGCAAATGCACTGATGAGAGAGTCAGCTGGCTGAAGCCTGACTCCCACATCCAGATGGCCCAACACACAGATGCTGTGTATAACCTAGGACAAAAAACCCATTCTCACTCAGATTTTGGCAAGTGGATGAGAACATTCCAGATATAAGGCATAGCTGGAGCAAAGGCCTCTACAGCAGGCAAGAGAGTACTGTTAATTCTAAATGTCACAGCCACTTTCCTAGGCCCAGATGCATAGGACACAGAGTCATCTAGTCACCTCCAAGGGTTCAATCCTGGACTCCTGGAAACATGGACTACTGAATAGGAAGTGAAAAAAAAGTCTGTGCTTTGTGATGGATGCCAAGAAGGGTGAGGGCCAAGTTGGGGAAGGAGCTACAGGTAAGTGAGTGACAGAGTAGGAGGCCAATGGACCTGAAGAGCCTGGTGGGGGATGGGAGTATAAACATTATCATTTTTTTCTAACTAATAAATGCTATCTTTCCTCTTTCAGGTTTTTCAGGGAAATAAAGACTCCTTCACACCTGTGGTGAACTCTCTAGATCCACCTTTACTGACTCGCTACCTTAGAATTCACCCCCAGAGCTGGGGGCACCAGATTGCCCTGAGGCTAGAGGTTCTGGGCTGCGAGGCACAGCAGCTGTACTGAGAGGGGACCAGGCTGTTCCCTAACTTCAGTCCAGCATCCCTCTCAGGGTTGCCTTCTGTCCTTGACTGGCCTCTGGGTTACTTCCTGCCCAACACTGCCCATGGCACCATCATTTTTCTATGCATTTAAACTATACAGTCCTAGTAAACACTGCCCTGAAGCCTCCCAAAGAAATTGTCATTAATCCTGCATTTTCTGGGAGTGTTGCATCTAGTTTAACCCTTGCCCATTTGCTGCAGCTGCTCCCAGCTTTGCCGCTCCTTCCAATGGAACTAGGCCAGAAGAAATAAGAAAACCCACCTGGAAAGCATTCTCCTCCTGACAATTAGGTCTCTCACACAGCCACCAGTTCCTCCTCTGTGGAAAAACAATGTGTTTAAAGTTGGCAGAAGATATTCATCATGTAAGCATTTCAGATTAGGCTTCCAACATTTAAAATAGAACTCTTGGGGCTGGCCCGGTAGCATAGTGGTTAAGTTCATGCACTCTGCTTTGGCAGCCCAGGGTTTGTGGGTTCTGATCCTGGGCATGGACCTACACACCACTCATCAAGCCAGGCTGTGGTAGCATCCCACATACAAAATAGAGGAAGATTGGCACAGATGTTAACTCAGCAACAATCTTCTTCACTAAAATAAAAAAAGGAAAAAAAGAAAAAATAAGATAAAACTCTCATTTATTATCCTGGTCAAACATGGAGCAAAACGTGTTTGGGGATCATATCACCACAGACTTGAAGTCAAAAAGAGATAAGAACTACTACGTTAAAGTCTATTTTTGCCTCCCTACAGATAGATACAATTATCTTATTTAGTCATCTTGGGGTATTGTTAGGGACACATTGTTTCCTCAAAAACTAGTGCTCTTAACCCAAGGCTCATAAATGGGATTCAAGAGCCCCCAAATCTCCTGAAATTACCTGCAACATGATGTATGAATACATATGTGCATTTTTCTGACAGGAGTGTCCAAACATTTACATTCAGATTTTTAAAGGAGGGAATAACTTTAAAAGAGGTCAGTTTGATCTCAGAGGGATATGAAAATTAACCATTTGGTCCTAATTCTAATCAACAAAAAAATAATCGCTTAGGATCACAGAAGTATTGGAAAACTTGAAATAAAATGACAATGTCCCCTTGAAATTTGTGGTGACCAAGAAAGGTAATGATCATAGTAAGCTTCTAAAGGACATATTTTTAATATTTCCACAGAAAAATGAGAAAAATCCATGGCTATCTGGGATAGGAGATACAACATTATAATTCTAATAATGCACTCATTTTACTCCCACCCACAGCTAATTTCCTGCTGAAACGACACAACAAAAACGTAACGGGAAATTCTATACCATGATTGAAAACTGGAGTCCCACTCACACGGTTGAAATGTGAAGGAGTCAGGAGAACATTGAGCTGGTGAAAGCAGAGAGCAAACCCTCCAGTCTGCTGCATCCACCACTCAAAAGGACCCCTCCATCTTGGCCCATGCCTGATAGATAAGGTTGTGAAGGGTTTGCTACTCCTTACATCTGCCTGCTCCTTCACGTTGACTACACAAACATCCCCTGGATGTTAAAGGGGGCTAGAGGCAAGGATAAGCCAGAGAGCAGTTGGAGAAAGCATCCAAGATTTGCAATCCTGGGCAATCTGAAAACAGGAGTTCCTAGTATAAGAGAAATAAGAGAAAAATTTATTACAATCTCAGAAAAGGCAAAGGAATAGTTGCTTTTTTCCCCATGCTAATGCATTTTCTTTTTCTTTCTTTCTTTCTTTCTTTTTTTTTTTTTTTTGAGGAAGATTAGCCCTGAGCTAACATCTGCCACCAATCCTCCTCTTTTTGCTGAGGAAGACTGGCCCTGAGCTAACAGCCATGCACATATTCCTCTACTTTATATGTGGATGCCTACCACAGCACGGCTTGCCAAGCAGTGCCATATCCACACCTGGGATCCGAACTGGTGAACCCCGGGCCACCGAAGCAGAACGTGCGCACTTAACCACTGCGCCACCGGGCTGGCCCCACGCATTTTCTAATAATCCTGCTTGACTCTGATCTGACCTTTTGGGGATCATAAAATAGCTGTCACAGTATAACCACAATCCACAACTGATGAAGGTGCAAATGGTTTGTAGTCCTATAAGATTCAGTTAAGGTTAGAGATTAATTTACAGACATCAATAAGTTGTTATGCTTTATAACCTGGCAGAGAAGTTAATCCCAAAGGTGACATGATTTTATTTCCTGTAGGAGGTTAACCACTCTTCTGTTTGACTTAATAATCTTGTTTTGGCATTCCTCTCCCATTGACTATATACATCTCTATTTCTCAAGTGCTTTCGGGACCAGCTCTTTTGTCTTCCTGCTGATTTTCTCAATAATGGGTTAAATAAAACATTGACACATACAAACAAATACCTTGATGGTTGTGTTTTTTTATACTGGAAATAAAAATGTGAACAATGGTATTAAAAAAACCAAATAGAGGTACTGAGTAGCAGGATGGACACTTTAGAAAACGAAATTAATGAGTTAGAAAACCAGATTAAATTGAACACAGAGTAAAAAGTGATATAATTTATGAGAGGTGAAATAAAATTTTAAAAATTAGAAATGAAGCCTTGATCCAGGAGAAGAGCTTATATAAAAGAGACTGAGAGAGACATGAGGAGTTACTGTTCAATGGGCATAGAATTTTAGTTATGCTAGAGGAATAAGCTCGAGCTGTACAACATGGTGCCTGTAGTTATCAGTCTTATTCTTCCACATTATCCTTGGAATTTAACATTTTTGTTTTGTTCTAGTCTTTCTTTAATTCTGCCTTGCCTTGCACTAAGAGACTGATCTGAAGATTCAACTTTTTTAATTATTATTTCATCTCAAAGAAATTTTCTCCTGTTTTATTTGACCACAGGAGCTTTCGATTTTTATTGTGGTAAGTACACTTAATATAAGATCTATCCTCTTAACCAATTTTTAAGAGCATAATACGATATTGTTAACTACAGGTTATTCCATACTATTTTATAATGCTGGTTGAGTTATTTATAAGATCACTGAGATCATAGCAAGTTAATTATCAGAAGATTGGTGAGCAAGTTCAATCTCCTATGACAAATATAGTTTGTAACTTTAAGTGAGCAAATATAATTTACTGTCAAACATTTTCTCAAACATCATCTCAAGATTACAAGTTAACAATCTTTGGAAGATACATATTAAAACAAGTATATCTCTCAATGTTGTAGAAAAGCTTTATATCCTTTTTCATAAACAGACTATATAGAAACCCAGCTTTATGATGACAAGAGACACATTAAATATAGACTTGATTTTAAGGTTATAAACTGATTGTAACCATTTCTAACCTTCTTCCCTGGCTATCTAATCAAAAAGTAATGCCTGAATAAAATGTTCAAAACATCCTGTCAGAACAGATCAGCTACAAAGAAGAAAGAATTAGGGTGACATCGGTGGTTGTCACCTGTTCTTTGTGTACTTAGCATCCCTTCTTTTGGGAAACTGCTCCCCTCTCACTTGCACAGTGTTCCGACGTGGTCCGTGTTTTGTGAACCAAGATTCCATTTTGTTCCTAAACTTTTAAATTTTGAGTTGGGTTTCTATCACTTGCAACCCAAAGAGTGCTTTCTAAACTTCATAACTCTCCATTGCAATCTTCTATTCATCAAGCTAATGAGGAAACATCTACAGAGATGTGAAGAAAACATTTTCTCAATGCAATCCGAGAATTTTCCAGCCAAAGTATGTATGTTCACACATCTCTACTTTTATGCCAACTTTTCTCCTATGCACAACATGTACACGTTCCCTCATGATCCCCTTCATCACTCATCACTCCTCCATCCCCCACGTTGCAACTGCTCTGATTTGTCATCCTCCCTCTTGCCTCTAGTCTTTTATAAGACTGTTCCTTCTGTATCAAACAGTGTCTCCCTGACCCTTCACCAACCTACTGAATTCCTATTCATCTTTTAGTTCTCAGCTTAAATATTACTTAAACATAATCTCCTCTGGGGAGCTTTTTCCTCCTATGAATCCTGCTTGTATTGGTTTCGTGGCCCTGCTCCCCAGTACTCCCACAGCAGCCTTGTATCATTGTTTTGAAGTTGCCTGAGGATGTCCAACCAAAAATGGTAAATTGAATGAAAACCTAGCCTTCACTCTCTTCTGAAACTCCAATAAAATAACCATAAAATTAAAAGGAGGGGAGGGGCTCCATAAATCCTTAAGGAAGCGGAGACCAGGGTAACAAAATTTTGGAAAGTAGAAAGACTACATGCAAGTGGTAACTAACTTAGAAATCCATAGAAAGCTGAATCCTAGACTGTAAGTTGACAGCAAAATGTAACTGGATTTACACTACAGAATCCTCCAAAACAACCAGGAATTGGTGGCTTTGAGTAATTCTGGAAATGGAGGTGAAGGTGGAGTGCTAAAGTAAGGAAGATTACTTGAGAAACTGTCTAATTATACCATTTGAGAAGTAATTTAATCCTACAATCTTCCATTCAGCTCCACACAGCAAAACCAGCAGAAGTCTGGAGGTTTATTCTCTGAAGAGGTTAGAATAGAGAGTCTAGGAAATGGGAGATACCAAGCAAGGTTGAGGGTAGAGTCTATCTTACTGAAAACAGAAGGATCAAGATTGATTACTCAATCTTGTGACCCATTAACACTCTTTCCTTTCTTACCTCACAGATGGGGATTGCCATACTAGCAGGAGTAATTGACCCTGATCTTCATGAGGAGTTGGGGCTGCTGCTACAAAGTGGGAGCAGAGAGTACTATGCTTAGCACGCAAGTGATCTACTGGGGCATCTCTTAGGACTAAATGCAGTATTGAGGGCTGTGGCTCATCCCACTAACACTCCTTTTATAAGTTTTCTAGAGATTGTGACCAACCAGAATCCTGGGGAAGCTGTGGCAGAAGGTAGTGAAAGGTAGTGAACCTAATGTGACAAATAAGTGGATTTGAGGGGTGCAAGAGGTAGATCACAGCAGATGCTGTAATTGCATTCTGTAATCTGTAATTGCCCAGATATCCTGGGATCCCTTTTACCAGTTCAGTGTTTGCACTTGTCCTGCTAACTGCTTTGGCTAATGGTTTCTACTTGCAATATTCTCCATGGGTCTGCCCTTGGGCTATCTAAGCTGCCTGACTCAGAGGTACTTGAGGGTTACTCAGCTCACTCCCCACCCGTGACAGGCCAGACCAAGGACTGACTGGAGCAAGGGTACAAATCTTGGATCCTGAAGGCAGGACATGCTCTGAGGTGCAAATTGCACTCCAGGGCACCCTATGAAATCAAGCTGCAGCGACATTTCATCTGAAAATACATTTTGTATAGCTCCTTCTTTTTTCCCATCCTGCTTCCTTCACTGCCTTATAGGTTTCTTCAGAGTGCACTCCTTAAGTAAATTACATGCACAGGAATTCCAGTCTCTGAACTCGCTTCTAGGCAACCCAAACTTAAAGCACTTCAATTATCAAGTTCTAAACACTTGTGTTAGTATTTTTATTGGGATTTTATTAAATTTATTGATTAATATATGGAGTGTTGAAATCTTTACAATATGGAATCACTCTGTTAAAAACTGATGGGGTAAGTAGCCTCTTAGATGGTCCCAATGATCCCTGCCTTCTGGTTATTCAAGCTTTCATGACATTTCCTCCCCATTAGTGTGGGCGGGACCTAGTAGCTCACTTCTAACCAACAGAATGTGGCAAAAGTGATGGGATGTTCCTTCTGATATTAGGTCACAAAAAGACTGTGACTTCCTTCTTACTCGCCCTCTTATTCTTTCTCACATGGAGCCCTCACTCTGAGGGAATCCAGTATGTTGCTAGCTGCCGCACTGAGAGGCCCACATGGCAAGGAACTGATGTCTCCAGCCAACAGTCAACAAGGACCTGAGGCCTGACAACAGCTTTTTAAGTGAGCTTGGAAGATTTCCCCCATCGAGGCTTGAGATGATTGCAGTACTGACTGATAACTTGATGGCAGCCCCATGAGAGACCCTGAGACAGAGGCACCCAGCTAAGTTATGTCCACCCAGATTATTGACACCCCAAAAACTGTAAGACAATAAATGCTTGTTGTTTTAAGCTACGAAGTTTTGGGGGTAATTCATTATGCTGCAATAAATAACAAATACAGATATTGGTAACTGGAAGTGAGGCGCTTCCAAAAAATAACCAAAAATATGAAAGTGGCTTTAGAACCAGGCACTGGGTGGAGTCTGGAAGAATTTTGAAGAGAATGTTAAAAAAAAACCTAACTTTCCTCATATAGACTGTTACTACAAATCTGGATTTTGAGGATGCTGCTGGTGAGGGCTCAGAAAGAAGTGTGGAACATGTCATTAGAAACTAGGTGAAAGAGGATCCTTGTTATATAGTGACAGAAAGTTTAGCAACACTATCACCTTTAGTAACTTGAAAAGTATGAAATGTGTCTAATGAACTGTGTGATCTAGCTAAGGAGATTTCCAAGTAAATTGTTGAAGATGCCACCTGGTTTCCTCTTGTTGGTTATAGTAAAATGTGAGAAGAGAAAGATGACTTGTAAAGACTGTTAAACGTGAATGAACAAGGACTTGAGGGTTTTGAAAAATCTCTGCCTCTCTGGACAGCAAAAGATGCTAAAATTGAGAAATGGCTTCTGAACAGAAATCACAACTGAATGATATCTCACCAACAATGAAAGCCAGAATACAGTGGAATATCTTCGATGTACTGAAATAAAATAACTGTTGACCTAAAAGTGTATACTCAGCAACTGTATCTTCCAACGGTGAAGGCAAAATGAAGACGTTTTCTGAAAAACAAAATATGGAAGTGTTTGCCACCAACAGATTTTCACAAAATGAAATTTTAAAGAATATATTTCAGTCATAAAGAAGGCGATCTCATATAGAATGTCTTAGGTGCAAGAATTAGCGAACAAAGAAAGAGTTATGTAGACAAAGCTAAATAAATATTGGCTGAATAAAGCAGCAACAACGTCTTGTGGTAATAAAAATAATCTCTAAAATACACAACAGCATATAAGTCAGGAGGAGATGATCAGAACTAAAGTGTTAAAGTCCTGTGGTTCAGAAGAGAAAGTAAAGGTATTGAACTGCTTTAGACTTTTCCCCACCATTTTAACTATTTTAAAGTGTGAAATTCAGTGGCTTTTAGTATGTTCAAAACATTGTGCAACCATCACCCCTATCTAGTTCCAGAACATTTTCATCACCCCCTAAAGAAATCTCGTACTTATTAAACATTAACTTCCCATTTTCCCCTCCTCCCAGCCCCTGGCAACCACTAATCTATTTTCTGTCTCTATGGACTTCCCTATTCTGGACATTTCATATAAATAGAATCATGAACTATGTGGCCTTTTTGTCTGGCTTCTTTCATTTATCATAATGTTTTCAAGGTTCATCCATGTTGTTGTGTGTCAATACTTCATTCCTTTTTATGGCTGAATGATATTCCATTGTGGATATACCGCATTTTGTTTATCCATTCATTTGTTGGTGGACATTTGGGTTGTCTCCACCTTTTGGCTGTTGTGAATAGTGCTGCTATAAACATTTGTGTACAAGTTTTTGTTTGAACACCTGTTTTCAGTTCTTTTGAGTTTCTGGGTCTTATGGTAATTTTTTTTTTTAAAGATTTTATTTTTTTCCTTTTTCTCCCCAAAGCCCCCCAGTACATAGTTGTATATTCTTCGTTGTGGGTCCTTCTAGTTGTGGCATGTGGGACGCTGCCTCAGTGTGGTCTGATGAGCAGTGCCATGTCCGCGCCCAGGATTCGAACCGACGAAACACTGGGCTGCCTGCAGCAGAGCGCGCAAACTTAACCACTCGGCCACGGGGCCAGCCCCATTATGGTAATTTTATGATTAACTTATTGAGGAGCCACCAAATTTTTCCACAGCAGCCACACCATTTTAGATTCCCACCAGCAATGTATGAGGTTCCACTTTCTCTACATTTCCATCTCTAACATGGAGATTGTTATTTTCCATTTTTTTAACGGTCATCCTAGTGAGTGTGAAGTGGTATCTCACTGTGGTTTTGATTTGCATTTCCCTAATGGCTGATAACATTGATCATCTTTTCATGTGTTTATTGGCCATTTGTATATCTTCTTTGGAGAAATGTCTATTCAAGTCTTTTGCCCATTTTTTTAATTGGGTTGTCTTTTTGTTGTTGAGTTGTAAAGATTCTTTGTATATTCTTGATACTAGACTATTAGAAATATGATTTGTAAATATTTTCTCCCATTTTATGGGTTGTCTTTTCATCTCCTCATAGTGTCCTTTGATGTAAAAAATTTTAATTTTGATGAAGCCCAATTTATCTATTTTTTCTTTTGTTGCTTGTGCTTTTGGTGTTATATTTAAGAAACTATTGCCAAATCCAATGCCGTGAAAATTTACCCCTATGTTTTCTGCTAAGAGTTTTATAGTTTTTGCTCTTATATTTATGTGTTTGATCCATTTCAAATTAATTTTTGTATATGATATGAGATAAAGTTCCAAATTCACTCTTTTGCATGATTTATTGAAGAGATGGTTCTTTCCTCATTAAATGGTCTTGGCACCCCCTACTCTTGTTGGAAATCAATTGACCATAAATTTTTGGGTTTAGTTCTGGATTCTCAGTCCTATTCTATTGATCTATATGTCCATCCTCATGCCAGTACCACAGTGTTTTAATGACTGTAGCCTTGTATTTAAGTTTCAAAATTGGAAAGTGTGAGTCCTCCAACTTTGTTTCTTTTTTGTAGATTGCCTTGGCTATTTAGGATCTCTTGCAATTCCAGGTGAATTTTAAGATGAGGTTGTCCATTTCTTCAAAAAAAAAAAAGGCCATTGGGATTTTGATAGGGATTGCATTGGATTTATAGATTGCTTTGGGGAGTATTGCCATCTTAACGATATTAAGTCTTCTAATTCAACATAAGAATTTTAAACAAGAAATAAAATCATTATTATTCCCTGACTGAAATAGTTGTGCACATTGAAAACCCAAAATAATCTACAGATAAGTTGTTCAAATTAATAAATCAACGTAGCAAGTCTTCTTGACAGAAGTTCAATATGAAAATTATGTCTATGTACTAGCAACAAAGTTAGAAAATAAAAATTTTAAAAGGTAACATTTACAATAGCGTCAAAAATACCTAGTACCTAGAAATGAATTGTATGAAAGATTTCCAAGAACTCTAATTAGAAAACTATAAAATATTCTTGGGAGACCTAGATAATTAGAAGGATATACTATATTCAAGGATTAGAAGATTCAATATTATAAAGATGTCAATTCTCCTCAAACTGATCTACAGATTCAACACAATCTCAGTGTAAATTCCAAGATTTTTTCCTGGTGTAATTCAAGCATGTGGAAATGTAAAAGGCCAAAAATAGCCAAAATATTCCTGATACAAGACAGTAAGATTTAAGGCTACAGCAATTAAGACAATGTGGTATTCGCACAAGGATAGACCAATAGACCAGTGGAACATATTAGAGTCCAGAAGCAGACCCATACATATATGCACACCTGATTTATGACAAAATAGCTCTCCAGAGCAGTGGTACTGGGTCAATAAGAAATCCATATGAAAAAGTGAAATTTGACCCCTTCCTCACACTATACAAAAAAAAAAAAATCAATTCCAGATTAAATAAAGCTCTATGAACAGCAAACAATAAAAACTCCAGGAGATAACAGCTTTGGGTTATGCACAGGTTTCTTAAACAGGACCCCAAAACCACTAACCATGAAGGAAAAGATTGATAAATTTGACTACATTTAGATTCAGATCTTCTGTTCATCCATAGAGTGGGAGAAAATATTTGTGTTATGTAAAATTGATAAAGGGATGTGTAGCAAATGGAATTCTCTTATGCTGTTCGTGGTATATTTATTTTGGAAAACAATCTGGCATTATCTACTGAAGTTGAACATACAGATAGCCTCTGGCAATTCTGTTGGGTGATGACCTAGGAGTAGAATTTCCATGTGCACCAAGAGATAGGGTAGCACTGTCCAGAATAGCTTCAAACTGGAAGCAACTCTTACTGTAGATATTTCCTAGTGGCTCATCTGAATTGTGGTAAAGTATTTCATTATATAGTATAGACCACAATTTATTTAATCCATTGCTTTTCTGATAGAACCCTGACTGATATATCATTTATGCCAATTTTTCTACGGAAGTGATCATCTTTCTTATACAAATTAATTTGTAAGAGTTCTTTGCATGTTAAGAATCTTATCTGTCATATATGTTATAAAATGTATTAATTTTTCATTAATCTTTTATCTTTCTTTACAATATTTTGTTGTATGAAAGCTTTATATTTTTATGCAACAAATTTATCAGTATTTTTATTTGTGGCTTTTGGGTTTCATGACATGCTTAGAGTAGCTTTTTCAACACTAAGATTATAAAAATATCCACCCATATTTTAATCCAATATGTGTATATATATATATTTTTAAAGATTGGCACCTGAGCTAACAACTGTTGCCAATCTTTTTTTTCCCTGCTTTTTCTCCCCCAAATCCCCCCAGTATATAGTTGTATATTTTTTAGTTGTGAGTCCTTCTAGTTGTGGCAATGTGGGACGCCACCTCACCATGGCCTGATGAGCGGTGCCATGTCCGCGCCCAGGATCTGAACCAGCAAAACCCTGGGCCGCCGAAGTGGAGCACGGAAACTTAACCACTTGGCCATGGGGCCGGCCCCTGTATATGGTTTTATTTTTGTTTAGTCCTTGATCCATCTAGAATTTATTTTTGTGTGTAGGGCTCTCACTTCAGTGCATCCAAATAAAGAGTCAATCGTCATATTAAACCATGTCTTTTTTCCCCACTGATATGAAATGCCACCTTTATCATCTGTTAAAGTCCCATATATACACTATTATAAGGTGTAATAGATACTGAATGGCAAATAAGATATCTTAGAATTCTTCAAGCTTAAGAGGATACAGCTACTGAGAGGATAGGTTTCAGTATCAACACAGATATTTATGCATGGACAGAAAAAGATGTCTGTATGCTTAGCTGTCAAATAGAGAGAGACTGGGGGAGGGTCAAATGCACTACATGATATCACAAGGAGTGATAGAATTCTATTTGGAACTTCAGAGGCCTGAGAGGAAGACTCTGGCCAGTTTCTTCTGAAGACTACTGCACTCTGAGGCCTCATTCACTGGCTTCTTTGGATCCCTGGCTGCTAAGCCAATTTTCAGGTAAGTGGCTTCCAACCTGACACGGGTCTCTTTAAGACCTATCAAATAGTGAATGAGAGTATCAGTTATAAATGTCTTAAGTAATAGAAAGCCCAAATTATAATGGCTCAAATAGGGATTTATTTTCCTCACACCAAGCAGTCCAGAGGTGGGCAGATAGAGGTGTTGGTTTAGTGGCTTGAAATTGTCAGAGCCAAAAGAGATGTAATTTTCTTGGCCTTCTCCTCATGTACATTACCTCATGGTTACAAGATGGCTTCTCCGACTTCAGGTAACTGTTAAACAATGTTTGAGGCAGCACAAAGGAAAAATGGTAGCTATATCTTTTTTATCAAAACAGCAAAAAGTCTTCCCAGAATCTACTCATCGGATTTCCGTTATGCTTCAACAAAGCAGGATCTCTGGCTCCTCAGTGGAGAAGAGACTGAACAACCGTTGTTTCCACTAATTGAATTAGGGAAGCCTGAAGGGGCATCTAGTTTAGGAGGGAATGTCAGGTATCTGACCTGATAGATTCCAGTAAATTTTTGTTTTGTGTTGTTTTGTTTTTTTTAGAGGGGAATAAATTTTGCTTTGGAAACTGACTGTATTCAGAATTCAAGTGTCAGCTAGTGAATTATTCTTGTGTTCATGACAGGTGGGAAGCTTTTTGCAATAAAAACTAAACCACCATTTTCTAACTTTTCAGACAAAGCTACCTTGGAAAGAGCCAAGGAAAAAGCCATCTCCCCTTGGCCGAGTGAGCTAGGAGAACAGCTAAGTGGCCCTCAGGAGACTCCATGGACTCTCCCCAGAATCTGCTGAGCATTGGATTTCTGCTGTGCTCTCTGGCTTGCCTCCTGGAGACTGTAGGTTCCTCAACATCGCCTTTATCTGCCTTTGGAGTAGAAGGCAAAGCAGGATCAAAACTACGCTCAATGGGTGTGTTTGCTGTTAGGATGAATGTTCGTAGCTTTGTAAGACATAAGATTCATGTCTCAGTTCAGAAAAATTGATTTTATATTTAAAAATAATGTTCACAAGAAAGCAAACTATTCTGGTTTGGTTCAATTTAGTTCAACAAGAGCTAACTCACTTACTGTGTGCACCAAACCCTTTGCTGAATGACATGGATTAGGAGTTCAGAAATGTGCAGCCAAAGCCACAGATGCCAACCCTCCATAGAATATGACACATGCTCCCTGAGGAAAAAAGGATAAAGTTGTCACAAATAAAGTAAAATAAAATAAATGAAAAAATAAAGGGATAAATAAAGTTGGGGGAGGGATCAGGGAAGCCGACAAAGGAAATGAACTTTAAGCTAAACCTGATGACCCATTGATCTGTGGCTTAGGTGCTCCCAAAGCCCAGCTTCCAACATGCATAGCCATGCTGCTCAGATCCTTTCCGGAGCTCCAGCTACGGAAAGTGTCTTGCTGGTGAGTGGTGAACCCTCTTGACTCCACACCACAGACACTCTTTTTCCCCTACCTCTTTCCTTGGGATTAAATCACATTCCCCTCTTCTTCCTCTCCAACTTCCTAAAGAAAAGACCCAGTATCTTGAGCCTTACCTTGATCAGCAGACTCCCTCTAAAGTTCCTTCTGCCAGTTTCCCTGGCCCCTTCCTCCTCTGGATGTTCCTGCAGCTGATAGCCCTCTTTTTTCTCTTCCTGAGGCACTCACTGCCCTCAGCCTCTTGCAGAACTCCCAAACATACTCTAGGCAACCATATGTTAGTTATCAGTTCATGCTCCTCTTTCACAAAGTACCCCATTTACTCAAGAAGACCTCAAAACAACCCTTAAGATGTCTGGGGCAGAGATGATTTTTCCTATTGATTTGTGAGGAGGCAAAGATGATAACCACCTAAGGATACCTTTTGTGAGTGTATGTTTACCCCTTGAATGCCTTAGAGGCAGCACAGCAAAGTAGTCAAGAATATGGGCTCTGGACAACTATAAGAGCATGATATTTGAGACAACTATTTGAACTTGAACCAAGGTTCAAATTCCAGCCTCATCATTTACTTGACCTCTCCTCAATGAATATCTATGCTCTTTCTGCAGAAAATCACAGATCCTGGCTGAGCAACTTCAGGGAGTACTTGGGGGATCTCATCAAGAGCTCCGTACCTCCAGCAGCCATTTTTGCTTTGCTTGTCATCACAGCACTGATGGGGACCCTCTGCTGCCTCACGTAAGCTGCTGTGTGGCATGAGGAGAGGGGAGGATAGAGGGAACCTGAGGGAGAGACAGGAACAATCAGGTTCCCTACCAGCCTGCACATCTGTAATTAAGGGAAAGTTTCTTTTTTTTTGAGGAAGACTAGCCCTGAGCTAACATCTGCTGCCAATCTTTCTCTTTTTTTGCTGAGGAAGACTGGCCCTGAGCTAACATCCATGCCCATCTTCCTCTACTTTATATATGGGACGCCTACTACAGCATGGTGTGCCAAGTGGTGCCATGTCCGCACTCGGGATCCAAACTGGTGAACCCCGGGCTGCTGAACCAGAATGTGTGCACTTAACCACTGAGCCACTGGGCCAGCCCATAAGGGAGAGTTTTAAGAAAGGTAATTCTGGGGACAAAACTCCAAAAGGCCATGCAAGTCCCTTTTAAAAAGTCTCCTCTACCAGGTGGACTGTGGGGTGCATTGGTGGGGAGGTGGGGGCCTCTGCAGTGGGGTGTTGGGGTAGGCTCTAGGGGATTGGGAAGTGTGCACGGACCAGGACTGTGTTGACAGTGTGTGTGGTCCTGTGGGGGGGTGAGGCTTATCAGTGGCAGAAGACCTGTGCTTCACAAATAGCTATAAAAAGGATCAGCCACAAGTTCCAAAGCCTGAAACAATTGAGTGCTCCCATGCCTAGGGCCAGCCCCATTCAGCTGCACTCCTAAGAGAACTGACAACAGCCTCATAGGCCTGAGGCCTATAGCAACTGTAAGCCCCTGAGCCTAGCAACCAGCTACACTGAGTACCTACCCAATTAACAGAAAAACTGCAACAGGAGTGTGCTGTTAGACTTTGTAGCCAATGGTGCTGAGGCTCCCCAAACCAGATTTACAAACAGCTGGCCAGGGAGGGAAAGACTAGACTCCCTGGGTACCTGCATTAAGAGCAACGCTGCCACAGCAGAAGGACACAAGTAGCCCACAAAGGGGTCACTCCTGGATCATTTGGACTGGTGACGAGAGGGAAGCACAATGCTGGGCCTCAAAAGGCATCTCTTACATAAGGCCACTTCTCTAAGATCAGGAGACAGAGCCCACTCACCTAATACAAAGAAATAAGCACAGAGAAAGAGGCATAATGAGGAGACAAAGGAATACATTCCAAGCAAGGGAACAGGACAAAACCCCAGAAAAAGGACTAAATAAAACAGAAATAAGCAACCTACCTGACAAACAGTTCAAACAAAAACTCATAAGGATGCTCACAGATATTGGGAGAAGACTGGATGAACACAGTGAGCTCATCAGCAAAGAACTGGAAAATATAAAGAAGAACCAATCAGAAATGAAGAATACAATACTGGAAATGAAAAATTCACTAGAGGAACTCAGTAGCAGAGTAGATGATACAGAAGAATGGATCAGCGAGCTAGATGAAAGACTAGAGGAAATCACACAAGCTGAACAAAAAAAAGAATGAGAACAGTCTAAGGGAACTCTGGGACAATATCAAGCACACTAACATTCGTATTATAGTTGTCCCAGAAGGAGAAGAGAGAGACAAAGGAGCAGAAAATTTATTTGAAGAAATAATAGCGGAAAATTTTCCTAATCTAAGGAAGGAAACAGACATCCAAGTACAGGAAACACAGAGAGCTCCAAACAAGATAAGCCCAAAGAGGCCCACACCAAGACACATTATAATTAAAATCTCCAAAATTAAAGACAGAATCCTAAAAGCGTCAAGAGAAAGGCAACAAATGGCATACAAGGAAAGCCCATAAGGCTATCAGCGGATTTCTCAGCTGAAACCCTACAGGCAAGAAGAGAATGGCATGACATATTTAAAGCGCTAAAAGGAAAAAACCTACAGCCAAGAATACTCTATCCATCAAGGTTGTCATTCAGGTTGGAAGGAGAGATAAAGAGCTTCCCAGACAAGCAAAAATTAAAGGAGTTTATCACCAAGAAACCAGTTCTACAAGAAACGCTCAAGGGACTTATTTAAGTGGGAAAACAATGACCACAAATAGGGATAAAAATAGGGATAAAAAAATTATCAAAAAAACAGGCAATAAAATCACTGGTAAAGGTAAAAATATAGTAAAGGTAGTAGATCAACCACCTGTGAAGATAATATGAAGTTTAAAAGACAAAAATACTAAAATTACCTATTGCAATGATAAGAGGGTAATGGATAGACACAAAATAAGAGATTAGATATGATTTCAAAAACATAAAATGTGGGAGGAGAGGAGTGAAAAAGTAGAGCCTTTAGAAAGAGGTCAAGCTAAAGAGTCTATCAACTCAATATAGACTGTTATATACATAGAATATTATGTAGGATCCTCATGGTAATCACAAATCAGAAACCTATAATAAACAAGCAAATAAGTAAGATAAAAGAAATCAAACATATTATTAAAGAAAGCCATCAAACCACAAGGGAAGAGAGCAAGAGAAAAAGAAAGGAACAGAGAAGAGCTAGTAAAACACCCAGAAAAAAAGGTAACAAAGTGGCAATAAAGACATATTTATCAATAGCTACTTTAAATGTCAATGGACTAAATGCTCCAATCAAAAGGCATAGGGTGGCCAGCTGGATAAAAAAACAAGACCCATATATATGCTGCATACAAGAGACAGACTTCAGACCTAAAGACGCTCACAAACTGAAATTGAAATGATGGAAAAAGATATTCCATGCAAATTGCAAAGAAAACAAAGTGGGGGTAGCAATACTTATATCAGACAAACTAGACTTTAAAACATAAACTGTAACAAGAGACAAAGAAGGGCACTACGTAATGATAAAGGGAACAATCCAACAGGAAGATATAACACTTGTAAATATCTATGCACCCAACATAGGAGCTCCTAAGTATATAAAGCAATTATTAACAGACATAAGAGGAGAAATAGACAGTAACACAATAATAGTGGGGGACTTTAACACTCCACTTACACCAATGGATAGATCATCCAAACAGAAGATCAATAAGGAAACACTGGCCTTAAATGACACATTGGACCAGATGGACTTAGTGGATATATACAGAACATTCCATCCAAAAACCACAGAATACACATTCTTTTCAAATGCACATGGAACATTCTCCAAGATTGATCACATATTAGGCCACAAAACAAGTCTCAATAAACTTAATAAGATCAAAATAACACCATGCATCTTTTCTGACCACAAAGTTATGAAACTAGAAATCAACTACAGGAAGAAAATCAGAAAAGCCACAAAAATGTGGAGATTAAACAAAATGCTACTGAACAACGATTGGGTCAATGAAGAAATCAAAGGAGAAATCAAAAAATTCCTGGAGACAAATGAAAATGAAAATATGATATGTCAAAATCTATGGGATACAGCAAAAGTGGTTCTAAGAGGGATGTTTATAGCAATTCAGGCCTACCACAACAAAGAAGAAAAATCTCAAATAAACGATCTAACAGCTCATCTAAAGGTACTGGAAAAAGAAGAACAAACAAAGCCCAAAATCAGCAGAAGGAAGGAAATAATAAAAATCAGAGCAGAAATCAATGAAATAGAAACTTAAAAAGCAATAGAAAAAAATTAATGAAACCAAGAGCTGGTTCTTTGAAAAGATAAACAAAATTGACAAACCTTTAGCTAGAGTCACCAAGAAAAAAGAGAGAAGGTTCAGATAAATAAGATCAGAAATGAAAGAGGAGAAATTACAATGGACACCTCAGAAATACAAAAGATAATAAGAGAATACTACAAAAAGCTATACACCAACAAATTGGATAATCTAGAAGAAATGGATAAATTCTTAGAAACACACAACCTTGCAAAACTGGACCAAGAAGAAGTAGAGAATTTGAATAGACCAATCACCAGTAAGGAGATCAAAACAGCAATCAAAACCTCCCCAAAAATAAAAGTCCATGACCAGACGACTTCCCTGGTGAATTCTACCAAACATTGAAAGAAGACATAATACTCATCCTTCTCAAACTCTTCCCAAAAATTGAAGAGGAGGGGAGGCTTCCTAACTCATTCTATGAAGCCAACATTATCATGATACCAAAACCAGACAAGGACAACACAACAAAAGATAATTACAGGCCAATATCACTGATGAACATCGATGCAAAAATCCTCAACAAAATACTAGCAAATCAAATACAACAATACATTAAAAAGATCATACACCATGATCAAGTGAGATTCATTCCAGGGATGCAGGGATGGTTCAACATCTGCAAAACGATCAACATGATACACCACATTAACAAAATGAAGAATAAAAATCACATGATCATCTCAGTAGATGCAGAGAAAGCGTTTAAGATACAGTATCCATTTATGATAAAAACTCTAAATAAAATGGGTATAGAAGGAAAAACCTCAAAATAATAAAGGCCATATATGACAAACCCACAGCTAACATCATACTCAATGGAAAAAACTGAAAGCTATCCCTCTAAGAACAGGAACCAGACAAGGATGCCCACTATCACCACTCTTATTTAACATAGTATTGGAAGTCATAGCCAGAGAAATCAGGCAAGAAAAAGAAATAAAAGGGATCCATATTGGAAAAGAAGAAGTGAAACTCTCACTCTTTGCAGAGGCGATGATTTTATATATAGAAAACTCTAAAGAATCCGCTAAGAAAAACTTTTAGAGGGGTTGGCCCCATGGCCGAGTGGTTAACTTCACGCGCTCCACTGCTGCTGGCCCAGTGTTTCGTTGGTTCGAATCCTGGGCGCGGACATGGCACTGCTCATCAAACCACGCTGAGGCAGCGTCCCACATGCCACAACTAGAAGGACCCACAACGAAGAATATACAACTATGTACCAGGGGGCTTTGAGGAGAAAAAGGAAAAAAAATAAAATCTTTAAAAAAAAAACTTTTAGAAATAATAAATGAATACAGTCAAGTCACAGGATACAAAATAAACATACAAAAATCAGTTGCGTTTCTATACACTAACAAGAAAGTAGCAGAAAGAGAAAGTAAGAATACAATCCCATTTACAATCACAACAAAAAGAATAAAAGACCTAGGAATAAACTTAACCAAAGTGGTGAAAGATCTGTACACCGAAAACTATAAAACATTGTTGAAAGAAATCAAAGAAGACACAAAGAAATGGAAAGCTATTCCGTGCTCTTGGATTGGAAGAATTAACAGAGCTAAAATGTCCATACTGCCTACAGCAATCTATAGATTCAATGCAATCCATATCAAAGTTCCAACAACATTTTTCACAGAAATAGAACAAAGAATCCTAAAATTTATATGAAACAACAAAAGACCCTGACTAGCCAAAGGATTCCTGAGAAAAAAGAACAAAGCTGAAGGTATCATACTCCCTGATTTCAAAACATACTCCAGAGCTATAGTAACCAAAACAGCACGTTACTGGCACAAAAACAGA